>NW_005871048.1:44238782-44288427 GCF_000147115.1 Myotis lucifugus | reverse complement strand
GTCCAATAATAAACATAGTCTGGTCCCTAGGCCAGGTGAATCTGTACCTGCTTTTGTTTAACATATTCTCCCGCTTATTTGGAATTGTCTAAATGAAATGCTACAGTGCCCTGACCGGGAATCGAATCTCCTGGTTCAGAGGTCAATGCTCAACAACTGAGCCATACCGGTTGGGTGGTTCTTGACTTCTTAAAAGAAAGATTTCAATCAAGATACAAAGTGCAGTCCTGGCTGGTGTGTTCAATGGTCAACACGCCCGCAGAAGGGTCAAGGTTCTAGTCCCAGTCAAGACACATACCTCTGTTGCAGTTTGCTCCCTAACCCTGGTCAGGAAGCAGCCAATCGTTGTTTCTCCCTCACATTGATATTTCTCTCTCTCTTTCTCTCTCTCTCTCTCCTCCCTCCCTTCCGTCCAGTCTCTGAAAAGCAATGGGGAAAAATATCTTTGGGTGAGGATTAACAAAAAGAAAAAATTTTTTTAAAACAAAGCAAAGCTAGCGAGAATTCATTGCCCACAGCAAAAACACACTTAGGACAGTGAAACCAGAAAGGACATAGAAGAAGCAACAGGAAAGCCTAGGCTTGGCTGCTTTGGCTGACTGAGAAGTCAGAGGAAAGGGGGCCTTGGAGACAGGTTCAGGGGTTAGCCCGGGGATTAGTTGCCACTGCCCATTGCTCCCCTGGTTGCAGCCTCATGGGGTCCCTTAGAGAGAAGAAGGGGGCAGGGAATGGCGTGGTGAGTGCCCCAGGGGGGAGCTCCTGTTGAGGGTATTTATCTCTCTGTTGCAGGTGGGAATCTTAGGGGCGGTCTCAGGGGAGGGTCTACACAGAATATTCATCAGCTTTCCAGGTGTGCTCTTTCAGGATCATGGTCTCCACTGATTGGTCAGCTCCAGGTTAGGGAGTCATTAGTCAATGCAGCTGGTCTTGCGGCAGCCACAGCTCACGTGTCTGGTTTTGCTGCTTCTCTGGGCCTGGAGCTGAAATACAACTGAGACCTAGATGCGATTCCTAGGTAAGGAAAGGTCAAGGGGCTAAGAAATGTCAGGGGGTCCAAACCACAGGAAGGAAAGGTTACCCTGGGGTCGAGGTTCTTGTTTCCCCAGTTTGCCCCTTGCTGGTCATCCAGGGCTTTCGGCCCTGGTGAGTTTCTGTACTTGGTCCATCGTCCTTGCTCTGCTCATGTCTGTTTAACTGCCAATAACATTTTCAGTTTTTGTCTATTATAAGAAAAGCTACTATGAAAATTCTTGTACATGTTTTTTGCTGGACATATGCATTTCTTTCTCTTTGATCTATGCCAGGGAGTGGAATTGCTGGGTTATAGAGCAGACATAGCTTTAGCTTTAATCAAATTATTGATATGTCTACAAGGTTCTGAATTCCAAGGGCACAAAAAGTATAGAGTGAAAGTCTGTCTCCCACCCCCCAGTTACACAGTTCTCTTTCCCAAAGGCAACAGATGTTACCAGTTCCTTGTGTATTCCTCCAGAAACACTGCATATTAAAAAAGCATTTATATGATAGTGTCCTGTTTTACACCAAAGCTACAACACAATGCAAACTCTCTTGTCAACAGCTGTGAATTAATCAGCCCCGGATGGAAGGGTCAAGGTATTTCAGATAGAGGCAGTAATTTCTGCCAAGAGGACTGTAAAAATGCAGTTAGGTAATTCTGATAGTTGGATGTGATGGAGTGAAGCCTGTGAGCATACAGGAGCTGGTGAGAGATGGTACAAAAATGATACCCAGAGGTCAGATCCTGAAAGGCTTTGAATGCCATACACAGAAGTTTGGATGTTATCCTGAAGGAAACAGGGAACCATTGAATGGCTTGGGGTTGGCGGGATCAGGGTGGGGTGAGCAGGGAGTGAAGGGGGTTGGAGGTGAGATGGGGAGTGACAGGATTGGGTTTGTAGTTTTAAAGATCACCGTGGCAGATTAAGGGGAGGAGGAGAGACGGGTGGCTGAAAAACTACTAGTCCAAACAGCAAATGATGTAGCAATATGAAACTGGTGAAGGAAATAATTAGGACTTGACTATGAAATGTAAAGAGTGAGGAAGAGTTGAGAGATATGGTGTGTAGAATATATAACTATTTTTTAAAGGGGAAGATAAAGAATTCAGTTCAGACATTCTGTCTGAGGCCTGGTGTAACACCTAAATGTAATTTTAATCAATGCCAATTCCAAGTTTCCTGAGGTGATGACAGTCCATATTGATGTAGGTAATTAAAGTTGATCTGGATGATTCCTAGACCTCCAGAAAGTTCCTAAGCCTTCCTAATTCCTAAGGCACCCTTGGGAAAATTAGGCCCCCAGATAGGCAGAACATTGTCTAGTCTGAGTCTCACATCTTTTTCTCTCAGCAGAGTACAGGAGGAGATTAATGGCCAAAATGGAAACAGCAAGGTAGAGTGGTGAGAGAGTAAAAAAGGGGTTGAATAATTTGAAGCAGAGATAGTTGATCTTTGGATGATTAGAGTTTTTAGAGAACTATGAGCTTATTTGTTTTTTATATATAACATTACCCCAAAAGTGGGAAAATAAAGGAATCAGGGGAAATTATTTATAATCAAGTCACTTCTATAATGCAACCACTATAAGCATTCTGAAATACTATACTCCCTCCCGTTTCTTTCCTAGCCTACTTTTCACATGGCTATATTTCAATGTAATCATCAGTAGAACAAAATATATAGTGGTATCCTAGTGGCATAAGATAATTTTTTATTTAAATTTTTTATTTATTGATTTGAAAGAGAGAAGGAGAGAGAGAGAGAGAGAGAGAGAGAGAGAGAGAGAGAGAGAGAGAAAGAGAGAGAGAAACAGTGATTTATAGTTCCACTTATTTATGTATTCATTGGTTGTTTCTTGTATGTGCCCTAACCAGGAATCAAACCTTCAACCTTGGCATATAGGGACAACACTAACAAACTCAGCTACCTAATCAGGGCCATGAGATAATTTTTTAAATGGTCTTATAGTACATTGACTACAAAGTAAATTCATTGTCCTCTTTGTGTGTGTCATATTTCATTGAGTCAGCTCCTAAGAATGAGTGACATCCACAACATCCTGTCCACAACAGCCCTGCTCAGCTCCTATAGACTCATGTCTGTAACTTCTTTTATGGAGTCAATCCATCTGATATTGGGTTTCCCTCTTCCTGTTGATTTCTGTTGTACAGCATATTGTCTTTTCCAAAGAACCCTGCTTTCTCATGATGTGCTTAACATAGGACAATTCCAGTTTTGTCATTTTTGCCTCCAGTGATGTTAATTTGCGTTTAGACTCACTTCTTTGTCCTTCTAACAGTATCTTAAAGCTCTCCTCCAACACCATATTTCAAATGAATCTTTTTTTTTTCCCTATCAGCCTTCTTCACATGCATCCATAGTGATTGCGAGTACAAGGGTATAGATAATTTTAGCCTTGGTCTCTAAAGACACATCTTTACTCTCAGTGTTCCTTCCTAAGTCTTCCATTGCTTCGAAGTCTTAGCCTTCTCTTGATTTATTGGCTAATGTCTCCATTTGAATCAGTGACTGAACCAAAGTAAGCAAAATCTTTAACAATTTCAGTGTCTTCATTGTCTATTTCTTCTATAGTTGTGATTTTTGTTGTCTTCTTTAAAAAAAAATTTTTTTTATTCTTAATGTTCAAATGCCGTTCTGCTTTAGCAGTTCCTTCTTTCACTTTCATCAGAAGTCGTTTCAAACCATTGCTGCTTTGTGCCAGTAAGATGGTGTCATCTGCATATCTTAAATTATTGATATTTCTTCTACCAATTTTCACTCTTCCTTCTTTTGAGTCTAGCCCACCTTTTCATATGTGTTCTGTGTACAGGTTAAACAAATGATGTGATAAAATGTGCTCTTGTCTGACCTTTGCCTTTAGGAAGCCATTGTCTCTCCTTATTCTGTCTGACAGTGGGTTCCTATCCACAATACAGGTTGCACCCAGGACAATTAAGTGCTGAGGCACACCCATTTCTTTCCGAGCAACCCATAGCTTTTCATGTTCCACACAGTCAAAGGCTTTACTGCAGTCTATAAAACAGGCTAGCCTTCTGAAATCCTTTAGAGCACTCCAGGATCCAGCAAATGTTCACAATTAGATCTCGAGCGTCTCTTCCTTTTCTGAATCCAGCTTGAACATCTGGCATTTCTTGCTCCCTGTAAGGCATAAGCTTTGTTGCATCATCCTGAGCATCACTTTACTTGTGTGGAAAATTAGAGCAATTGTCCTACAGTTACTACGCTTCTTGGTATCTCCTTTCTTAAAGATTGGGATGTATATTGAATGTTTCCATTCTGTAGGGCATCGTTGTTTTCCATATTTGTTGACATGTGCTTATTAGTATTTTGACAGATTTAGTTTCTGTGGCTTGAAATAATTCTATTGGTATCCCATCTACCCCTGGTGATTTATTTTCCCCCCAGTACTTTCAGGGAAGCTTTCACTTTGCTTTCTAGAATTACAGGTTCTTCCTTATTACTATCAAAGGTATCTGCCATCCTTTTTTCTCTCCTGTATATATTTTTTCAGTACACTGTTTCCACCTTCCTTTTATTTTCTCCTGGTCAAATATTGTACTTTGTTGGTCAATCAGCATTCCTAGTCCAGGTTTGGGTTTCCCTTTTATTTCTTGAATCTTCTGGTAGAAATCTCTGATTTTCATTTTTTGTTGTTCTCGTTTATCTCTTACGTTGAGTATTGCCATAGTTCTCTTTCTCTCTATGTGATAGTTGTTGAAAATTGTGGTTAGAATTCTAACCTTGCTTTTGTTACCTTTAACTTTTGCTTCTCATCTGCCTTTAATAATTCTTAAATGTTTCTTTTGTCATCCATCTCAATTTTTCTTTTGTTTTTACTTCTGGCATTGTCTTTTTGCATTCTTCCTTAATAATATTGCTAGTATCAGTCTACAGTTCTTCTGTCTTTTGGTCAATTAAATTTCACAGTGCAAATCTGTTTTTTATGTGGACTTTAAATTCATCAGGAATGTTATTTACATTATATTTTGGCACTTTGATTCTTTTAGTGCTTTTCTTCAGCTTTACTCTAATATTTGATAGTAACAGTTTATGTTCAGTACCACAGTCTGCTTCTACTCTCGTTTTGGAAGAAAGAATGCAGCTTCTCTATCTTCTGCTTTCAATTATATAGTCGATTTGGTTTCTATATTGGTCATCTGGTGATGCCCATGTATACAGTCTTCTCCTTCCTCTGATATAAATTGTTATTTTCTTCAAGGAAATCAAAGGAAATGTGAGCATATGTTCCAGGTACTTAATATATAAACAGGAAGTAACATAGACCTTGAGACATTCTGGCTTATTAGCACTGAAACGAAAACCTCAATTATTTTTTAAATTAGTAAGAACTTTTTTCTTATTTATATAGATTATAAGGCATGTACGTATGAAAAGTACATTGGGCTTAGAATATAGCCCTCGCTTTGGCATTAACTGTGTGGTCTTGGATTTATTTTAACCTCCGTATTAAATTAATTCAGAGTCCACCTCGTGGCTGTCAGTGAACACTTCCGTGTGACCTCGTTTGTCTGGGCCTGGTCTATGCCCACCCCTGGAACTGGGGGTGAGATCAGCCCTCTCCAAACAGAAAGATCATGATTCGGGAGGCGTCCCAAAGAAAAGCCCATGGCAATGGGTTGTTACCAGAAGAGGAAATGGATTCTGGGCAGGGAAAAACATTAGATGCCCATCACATCCCACTGTGATCTTAGTTTCTTTATCTATAAAATGACAGGGTTGGTATAAAATTTTGTTCCTTAGTCTTCTTAGGGCAGTCCTCACATGATTGAAAATAAAGTATTGCCTGAGTTCAAGTGGGAGAAAAACGGTGTTCTTCTCTTGGAGTTCTAATTTGTGATATCCAGTCTTTGTGACTTCAGGGCAGTCTCATGAGTTCAGACCAAGAGGTTTAAAACAGGTTCCAGAGTGACTTTCCTGTTTTTGTGAGCTGTCTGTGTATACTTCCTGTAGAGAGACTGTCATATAAATAGCAACATACGCCCTGAAACAACATACTTCTTTGACCCCATCACTGTTTTTATCTTTGGAAAGGCTATGATGTGTTGTTGGGTGTTAAGAATAGTTACTCCTCAGTGTGCAGTTGCCAAACTGAATTTATTTTTACACAAACCAGATAGGGTCTGACTAATACAATAACTTCCCAAAATTCAAGTTTTTCACAGCATGTCTTCTTATTCTACAACTCTGGGGGTGGGCTAGATTCAAAGGAATGTACAAACATGCTTTCGCATAATTTTGCATCAATAGCTGCTTTCTCTCCGATCTCTACTTCAGTGATTATTTTTCATGGACCTGGCTTTCACAAGATAATTGTGACATTACCTTTAAATTATATAATTACACAGAGATAATGTCTATTGAAACATTTCCTGCTCTAAAATTCTAACAGTAAATTTGTCTATGTTATCATCATTAGCAAACTGGAATGACAACAACAACAACAACAATAATAATAATATTGGCTCCCTATCTCAGAAAGTTGTTGGACTCATGACAATGAGATAATGCATGTAAATTACTTGGCACGGTGTCTGGCACAGACCAAGTAGTTATAAATGTTAGCTATCATGATTATTTTTTTTTAATATATTTTATTGATTTTTTACAGAGAGGAAGGGAGAGGGATAGAGAGTTAGAAACATCGATGAGAAAGAAACATCGATCAGCTGCCTCCTGCACACCTCCTACTGGGGATGTGCCCACAACCAAGGTACATGCCCTTGACCGGAATCAAACCTGGGACCCTTCAGTCTGCAGGCCGATGCTCTGTCCACTGAGCCAAACCAGTTAGGGCAGTAAGTACTATTTTTATGTCTGTTTTTACAAGTGGGGATACTAATTTAAAAGTTGAAAATACAAAGGAGGAGACCAACAAACATCTATTCAGACTCCAGGTTACTTTTAATCTGTCTATAAATGCAAGGTGTTAATATTATTTTGCATGGTCATAAACTAAAGAACTTTTTATGACCTGGTGGTAGAGAAAGCACATCCAGGTGACTATCTCAAAGAGTCATTTACTGACATGTTTCACACATTTCTAATGTGTTTAAAGGAACAGTGCTAAATAAAAATAATTACTATCTCCTACAAACATGTATAAAAATGTGATAATTTCCTAGGAAGATGTAGACTGGTTCATTTTCCAAGTAGGAGCCAGGCCAACAAGTGCCTCTTTTTATTACAGAAGCTGTCCATTTGACAGGCATAGGACTTCACAAGGAAAACAGAGAAATCCTTTCTTCCAAAGAGATTCTGACTCATATTTGGGACAAATAGAACAGGATCTGGTGCAGCTAGCTGCTGCTCGCTCCTAAAAGAGCATTTGAACTTGATGAGACGAGAAGAGCATAGTCACGCATGCAACCGTAAGTGCTGATGAATTGATTTAGTTCTTGGATTAAAATCTTTTTACGTTTCACTACATCCATGGTCCTAGCCAAAAACAATTATTTTTCTTTAGACTATAATTCTTATAAATGTTTTATAAATAAACCTTTTAAAAGTGCAATTAGCTCAGCTTTCATACTGTGAGACCCTTGGAGTCTTTGAACGTAGATGCTGAGAAACTTGTGGTGTAGGTGTGAGTTGGGCTTTGCTGCTCATTAGACTGAATTTTGAACAATAAAATGGCCTCAATTGCAATAATTGCTCTATTATATTAGCTGTCAATCTATACTTACCCACCAGAAAACCAAGACTGTTGATTCTTCGTGAGGTAGAGCCGGTAGCAAGCTGGAACCAGCTACAGAGCTGGATTTTTTTTTTTTAAATATTTTATTGATTTTTTACAGAGAGGAAGGGAGAGAGATAGAGAGTTAGAAACATCGATGAGAGAGAAACATCGATCAACAATAAAATGGCCTCAATTGCAATAATTGCTCTATTATATTAGCTGTCAATCTATACTTACCCACCAGAGACTCTTCAGTCCGCAGGCCGATGCTCTATCCACTGAGCCAAACCGGTTTCGGCCAGAGCTGGATTTTGAGTGCTGATTATTAAACCTTGAAAGGCTAGATAGAAGCTGCTATGATGGGAGTATTTACACCACCGAAACTGACAAATCCTGCAAATCAGCCCCCCTTACACTTGGCACCTGTCCCACAGAGATGGTTTAGCACCACACTGCTGGGTAGAGCCATTCATCCTGTTTGCAGTGAGATGTCAGGAAATCACTCCCAGGCCTGATGCTGCTGCCAGTGATCAGCAATCGGCTTCCCATAAAACCTAGAAAGTTACCAACCTAGACAAATGTGAAACTCAGAACACCAACAGTTAGAGCTGTTTCCGTCTCTGAAGGGCAGAGGTGTCACCTGCTGCTTAGCAATGGCAGGTGGACATGCAGCACCAAAATATCTTTAGTTCAGTGGAAAGTGGGTGACTCATTCTTCCGGTCAGCAAAGTCGGGGGGGGGGGCATTCATCCCTCCCAACATGATGGGGTTTTCCTTTTAATATCATGAATCACAATGACTATGTATGAAGATTATGCAGCAACAACATGGGAGAAATTAGATCTCACACTGTTGAAATACCTGAAGAACAATTCTCCATTGGACGGCAAACTCATATCAACAGTACAACGATTGAAATTTCTTTTGAGAGCCAAAATTTTTAAACTTAAACTATATAGGTAGGTACATTGTTATTAACTTAATTAGGGTACTCCTAAGGCTTAGGAAGAGCCACACTCAAGGGGCCAAAGAGCCGCATGTGGCTCGCAAGCCGCAGTTTGCCGACCACAGGACTAGGTCATTCATTATTCTACTAACGTTGCCTTGTGTAAATACTGCCTTCCCTGTATGTCAGCCAGGCCAGAGCTGTTCTAACTTGTCCGTTTCCTCTTCCAGGGAATGTTTGGAGAACCAGGTTTGTTTATTCTGTTTGTTTTCTGCAGATTTACAGGGCCTCTACCTAATTCACCTGAGGCCTATCATAATGTCTGACTAAAGCCCATGAATACTCATGTTTCTTAATCTTGTGACTCAAGGTATAGAAATGAAGGTAAGCCCTGGAATACAATCCAGTGTCTTTGCCGAGAGAAGAAATATGAATTTCTTCAGACTATTACTATGCAGTGCCTGGTTTGAATCCAGTGAGATCTCCCCCAAATGTGGAACCCATATCATACTTTTAAGAGAGCCTCAGAAATAGAAAGCTGTATCACCCATCTTTATGACGAGTGGGCAGAGACTTCGGAAGCTTTTCAAATTAACATTTAAAGCAGAAATCCTCAATCATGGCTCACATGAGAATCACCTCAGGGGCTTAAAAAAAATCTCAGAGCTCAGGCTCAGGGCATAAGATCCAAACATTGATAGTTTTTAAACTTCTCTGATGATTTTAGTGTGAACCAAGGATTGAGAACCATTGACTTAAAGCACTGGATTTTCTGCCAAATGAGATTTATTCTGTTTAGTCACCTTCCTAGTATGTTAGAAATCTAGTATGTTAGAAATCTTTTTTTTTTTTTTTTTTTTTTTTTTGGTATCTGGTTATTCCCAGTTGTTGGCCTTACAACTTTAAAAAGGCAATGAATCATGCATTGAGAACAATGATCTGGAATGGCCCAGCTACCTAACATACCACAGCTATGATCGTGTCACATCCTTGCTCAAAAAGCTTCTTTGTTGATAAGATCTGGTACTGCTGACAACATAAATGTATATAAATTTTCCAGAGGACAGTTTGAAAATATATATCAAATATTAATGTGCCTCTATCCAGCAATTCCACACTTAGGAATTTAGCCTAAAGAAATAATTGGGCAAGTGTCAGGAGATACTCCTACAAAGATATTTATTGCAACATTAGTTATGTTAACATATTTTCCAGATTCTTTCATTTTAGTACATACAAGCTTTGAAATGCTTGAGTGCTTAAGGCTGTTCAAAAAGTCTTCATAGCGTGCATGAACATGCAGAGGTGTTCATGATACATTACTGAATGGAAACAAACAAACAAACAAGCAATGGCCCCAAAACATGTATAGTATAATTCCACTTACATTAAAAAAAATCTATATTTTTATGAATTTTTAAAACTTGGAAAGTGGGAACCAAGCAATTAACACTGATTATTTCTAGGGAGTAATATATTGGTATGGTGGGAAAGAGGAGAACGTTTGCCATCTTTCAATACTTCTGTATTGTTTGAATTTTTAAATATGACATATGTTACTATTATAATGTAAAGATGTGTTAAATCATTTTTGACTTACCACTTTCTGTGGAATAAAGTCTAACCGTCTTAGCTTTTATACCTAAAGCACTCAACAATTGGTCTCCAAACCACTTTTGCCAGTCTTTTAGAAATGTTGGTTGATAGAATTGAGGTTTACCTTTACTCTCCTACTTATACTAACTGTGCCCAACTGTTCTCACCAAATTTGCTTTGGTGTTTTCGACCTTTGGGAGTGCCCCTGCCTTTACTTGGAATGCTCTCTTTCATCCTCCCCATTAGCTAAAATCCAACTAAACTATGAAGCTCAGGTCAAGTGCTACCAAGTACAGCTTTCCCTCCCTTGAATTCCTATATTACATGATATCTGATACCCAAGAAGTGGTCATTATCGAATGAAGGAATGAATCTTCACAATCAAGTTCACGTCTCTGTTATGTTTCATTTTCTCATTTGTAAAATGGAAATGTGCTACCTATCATATTGGGTTACTGTGAGGATTATGATGATTATGAAAAGCACTTGCACAATATCAAAACATAGTAATTCATAATTCAAAAAAGCTGATTTCATGATTGCTTTTTCATTTATTGACATCTTAGTCAACTTCTAGACAGCAAAAACTGCATGCCGTATGTCTCAGTATCCTTCTCCAAACTCTGTGCAGTAGGGCTTTCTATCTGATACACAATGTGTGTTGTTATTGATGCCAATGAAATATACATACTACTAACTTTCAAAAAATAATACTTCACTTAGTTTGGAAAATACTATAACTTCATGTTATCAAGAATAAACTATTAACATGGAATTATAATAGCAAAGCATTGTTGGCATAAAATACTAGTCAACAAAACAATATGCTTTTCTTTTTTAGTGAAATCACAGAGGATAGGGTAATTCATTCCTAGAATTTTATTTTCACAGACACAGTCAATACTTACAAGATGCTAGACAATAATAGTGAATTAGTTACCAAAAACACCAGATGAATTTGGTTTGTTTAGTATCTCTTTGGCAGATAACCACGATGCTTCTGAGGAAGGCTCCATGTGTTCTCGAGTTTTGACGTAATGGGTCTTTACTGCTGTCATAGAAATAGAATGCTCTACTGCAGAGCCATAGCAAGAAACACCAAGTTTCGCCCTAGCTGGTTTGGCTCAGTGTGTAGAGCATAGGCCTGCGGACTGAAGGGTCCCAGGTTTGATTCCAGTCAAGGGCACATGCCCAGGTTGCAGGCTCTATCCCCAGTGGGGGATGTGTAGGAGGCCAATTAATGATTCTCTCTCATCATTGATGTTTCTATGTCTCTCTCCCTCTCCCTTCCTCTCTGAAATCAATGAAAATATATTAAAGAAAAAAAGAATGACCAAGTTTTATGTTTAGTTTCTCAGAATGTTCTAGCTTAAAATGACTACTAGATCACAGCTTTAAAATCTCAGTAAAGTTACTGGCAGCTTGATTGGAACAGTTTCTGTTCTCACTTAATCCCACCGGACAGACAGGATCTTTGTGGTGCGGCACAGTGCCATTGAGACAACTGGTGTCACCTGATAGAGTGCATTACTCTAGGACAAATAAAGTCAGATTTGTATTTTATCTTTGGAGGCCTAACGAGCATTTTGCTGAGCACGACTTCTTGTTTGTGTGTCTGCTCACTACTTTATAGTTTAACAGACTTTGTCCCTCAGCAGTTTGTGTCCAACTCTGTGTCCAATAGCTCATAGTTAATAAAAAAGTCAAAGTGTGAATCATTACAAAAAGATACATCAATACCTTAAATATTTTCTTAATCTTACAGCTTATATGTGTAACTAGTTTAGCAATCTTTTTTTTTAAAATATATTTTTATTGATTTCAGAGAGGAAGGGAGAGGGAGAGATAGAAACATTAATGATGAGAGAGAATCATCGATTAGCTGCCTCCTGCACGCCCCCAGTGGGGATTGAGCCTGCAAACCAGGCATGTGTCCCCAACTGGAATTGAACCTGGGACCCTTCAGTCCACAGGCCGATGCTCTATCCACTGAGCCAAACCAGCCAGGGCTAGTTTAGCAATCTTTTGATGGAACATCAAAGACTTTACATTTGGTCTGCTGATTATTAACAATCAGTTTTATTTTGATATTTTATTTTTTCACTTTTATTTTTAATTGACTTTATTGGGGTGAAATTGATTAATAAAATTATATAGGTTTCAGGTGTACAATTCTATAATACATCAACTATATATTGTACTGTGTGTTCATCACCCAAGTCAAGTCTCCCTCCATCACTATTTGTCATCTCCTTACCCTCTTCTACCTCCCTCCCACTCCTGTTCCCTCTGGTAATCACCATGCTATTGTCTGTGTCTATTAGTTTTGTGTGGGGTATTTTTGCTTGGTTCCTTTACCTTTTTCATCCAGCCGCACAACCCTCCTTCCCTCTGATAGCTGTCAATCTGTTCTCTATGAGTCTGTTTCCATTTTGTTTGTTAGGTTTTTTTGTTCATTGGTTTCCACATATGAGTGCAATCATATGGTGCCTGTCTTTCTCTGACTGGCTTATTTCATTTAGCATAATAATGTCCAGGTCCACCCATGCTATTGCAAAGGGTAAGGTCTTCTTTTTTTACAGCCAAGTAGTATTCCATTGTATAAATGTACCACAGCTTTTTTTATCCACTCATCTACTGATAGATACTTGGGCTGCTTTCAAATATTGGCTATCTTACCTAATAATAGACAAACATGTAAATTGACCGTACCTTCACTACGCTAACCAGCCAATCAGGAGAGTATGCAAATTAACCTAACAAAGATGGCGGTTAATTTGCATACGTAGGCTCCAAGCAGTGGAGTGAAGCCGGACAGCCCGGGGGCCAAAGCAGCAAAGCCGGATGGCCCTGGGGCCGGAGCAGCAAAGCCTGATGGCTCCGGGGCCAGTTCTGGCCAGAGCCCGGCCAGAGCGAAGGCCTGGGTCCCGGGTGCCAGAGGCAAACAGGTGCCAGCAGCCAAGGAAAGGAAGGCCTATTGCATCAATCTCTTCATGCAACAGGCCTCTAGTCTATATAATAAAACCCTAAGCGACCTTTACGATGGAACGACCAGAACAACCAGTCGCTATGATATGCACTGACCACCAGAGGGCAGACATTCAATGCAAGAGCTGCCCCCTGATGGTCAGTGCACCCCCACAGGGGGAGCACTGCTCAGCCAGAAGCCAGGCTCACAGCTGGTGAGTGCAACAGCGGGGGCAGGACCATCTCCTGCCTCCACGGCAGCGCTAAGAAGCAGCGAGCAGGTGGGTTGTAAGGAGCAAGGGGTCCTGGACTGCAAGAGGGATGTCAGCCTGCCGGGAGAGGGCCAAAGCAGGCGGACATCCCCCGAGGGGTCCCAGACTGCAAGAGGGCGCAGGCCAGGCTGAGAGCTCCCCCCCCCCCCCCCGCCAGTGCATGAATTTTGTGCACTAGGCCTCTAGTTGTACATAATGCTGCAGTAAACATAGGGGTGCATATATTCTTTCAAATTAGTGTTTCAAGTTCCTTTGGATATATTCCTAGAAGTGGCGCTGGGTCATAAGGCAGTTCCATTTCTAATTTTCTGAGGAAGCCCTATACTGCTTCCCACAGTGGCTGCATCATCCACAATCAGTTTTAGTGAGGCATTCAAACCAACCAAACAAAAAACCAACCAGCACATATGAACTGAGCTCATTTACGTAAAATGGATAAAGATGTTAGATAAAAAGATGGAATTGGGGAACTTCATGATAATAGGCAAGTGAAAAAGCAGGTTACAGAATAGTGTTTATTATAGTGCTAGCTATTCCAGAAAAGCAAACTGACAAAACCCCCTGAATGTTGGTATGTACGGTGAATGAACAAGGAGAAAAGTGTGGAAGGCTGTTAACACCAGTAAATTCAGGAAGGTGAAGACATAGAGTGTGTAATGTGGCAGGGGACAAGGGAATGATTAGCTTTGTTTTAGACATCTTTGTATTGTAATGAATTATTGCAGAAATACATGATCAGTATAAGATAATATGAAATAGATATGTTTATTCGAAAATGAAAAAGAATCTACAGAAAAATTATTAGAACTAATATAAGACTTTAGTAAGACTGATAGATAAAAATAAAAATTCATTGTATTTCTAAGCACCAGCAACAAGCTGTTGGAAAATACCATTTACAATAGCAACAAAATATAAAGTAACTTAGAATAAACCTAACAGAACATATGCAAGACCTGTATGGAGATGATTATATACATTACTGAATGACATTAAAGAATACTTCAGTATCCAGAGAGATAGACCATCTTTTTAGATCGAAAGACTCACTATTTTAAGAATATTTTCACAAAATTGAGTTACAGCTATAATGCAGGAAAAGCGATTATGACAATGTAGAACAGAATAGAGAGATCAGAAACAAAACTACAAACTATACATTATGCAAACTTGCGTTGTGACAAAGAGTCATAAGCAGCTAAAAAGAATGATCTTTCCAAAGTTATACACTCTCCCTGGGGGCAGCCTGCACCCAGTGGCTGGTCACAAGGGCTTATAAAGGCCTAGCAGCCCAGCCCAAAAGAGGTCAACCTGAAGGATCCCAGCTTCAGAGCTCCCTGTGGGGTGAGCTGAGACTTTCCTTGAGATCCCATCACAGTTCAGGTCCCCCCTCTGTCCAGGCCTGCTTCACTTCCCTTTCCCTCCACAGGTGTTATCCCAAGAGTACTTCCTCATTAACTTCCCACACATATCTCTGTCTCAAAGTCTATTTCCCTGGATTAGCCCTGTCCGGTTGTTCAGTGATTAGAGCGTTGGCCCAAGGGCCAAAGGGTTGCAGGCTCACTCCCTGGCCTGGTAGAGGTGCGTGTGGGAGGCAACCAACCAATGTGTCTCTCTCACATCAATGTTTCTCCCTCTCTCCACCCCCACCTTCCTTCCACTCTATCTAAAAGCAATAGAAAAACATTCTCAGATGAGGATTAAAAAGAAAAGCAGGTTGGAGTACTTGGTAAAGTTGAAGATGCACATACAATTCCATTCCTAGGTATATACTCTAGAAAAACTCTCACGTGAAAATATACAACAGAGTTCTTCTTAGTGGGGAGAGATGAGGATGTCATCAGAAAAGTGCCATATGGGGGTTCTAAGGTACTGGAAGAGATTAAATTGTCTCAAACAAGAACAAACAACAAAGGACTTTCTATAAAATGAAGAGCTCACTTGCCTGGGAGGGTAAGTGCCGAGGGACTTGAGGACTGAAGGTTGATGAAATGCAGATCAGTGGCGTATCTGTAGAAGGCAATCTAGCAGTGGGTTCTGAAACCTCTTGGCCTGGAAGAGGTGGGAGGGGTGGGCCGCAAAGGCTTCTAATCTGGCCAAACAGTAGGGGTCAGGCAAGAAGTTAGAAAGAAGTTTCGCTTTATAGAATGAGGCCAGCTAATGGGGTACCTTGAGGGCCAATTAAAATGATCCATATTTGGTACGTTGGAAAGAGAAGTCATGAACAATTGTGAGCAGAGGCGGAACATCCTGGAAGAGGTGTATCAGGAAGGGGAATCCAGCTGCCGAGTCTGTCCCTGGTCGCAGCATTTGCACCTTTATAAACACGTACCCTTCTCTTGACTGGAAAAAATGCTTCTAGTAAATGCTACTGGTGACTAAGATCAGTGGCTTGTGGGCAATAAATTACTTACTGGATTTCTGTTTGCAGAGTTTGGTGCTGCTCTCTGACTAGCAGTGCACTCTCCGTGCCACACAGCTGTTGTTCTGACCGTGTTGTTGTCTTTGCAGGCTCAAATGGTTAACGTTGTCCTTAAATGACCACATGGAGAGCCGCCCTGTCCTGATTACAATAGCATCTATGTCTGATCTTGGACAAGCCATGCTACAGTCATAAGTCTGCCACTCTGGTATGTGCACTATCCCAGCAACACGCTTTTCTCAAAGCTGAAAGCCACGCAAATAATAGGCAGGTCTCATTTCCTGAAAAGATCTAAAATTGCTTTTGTTTTGAGGGCCTATTATCTCTTTGGAAGACACTTGATTAAAATACAATGCTAATGGGCCTAAGGTTTCAAGTGAATCCCCTGGTGAGAGCTAGTTTCCTCCATTTCTACGGCCTCAGATGGTATTTCTAATGAGTGCTCTGGCTCCTTTCACAAAAATGGGGCCACACAACAATCCTTACCTGTAGTTTAATACCGCTGCAGCTTCTGGAGCTAATCTTGTTCTTCGACCAGGGGAATCACAGAACCTGGGCTATTAACTCCATGGTACTCAGCAAAATGATTGCTGTTTCTGGCCCTCTTCTTGCACCTTCCAGGCATGAAAGGACTCTGGTCTTGCTTTCTGTAGACACGTCTTTTTAGTCCCTGTAAGTACCTAGTTTTATCTCTGTAGATGCCCCTTCCCCCTTAAGGGCTCCAGACTGGTCCACCCCACTCCCAAATTTCAGGAAATGAAGGTCAACCATACTCAGACGTTTGTCTGGGCCTGTATTATGTGCTGCTGCATCCCTGGCACCCTTTAACACCAGGGGAAATGCAAGGTTGCCCCTCCCTGCACTCTGCTTCCTGAGGAAGAAGAGCTCAGCTGTAAATTGTCCAAAGTACTTGGGCTCTGTAACTTGTGTGGTGTGAGTGAGTGTGTGGGTATGTGTGTGTGTGGGGGGGGGGGAGGGTAGTGTGGTAGAAGGAAGGAGGGCCATGGGATTAAAAATAAGTGTGTTTTTGTACTTCTTTTTGAGGTGTAGCAAACAAAGTATACATATTTTAGATGTACAGTTTAATAAATTCTTATATATTGAATGTACCCAGGTCATCCCTACTCAGAACAAGATATGGAACATTTCCAACAGCCCAGGAAAATGTCTTCAGTCTTTTCCCAGGCAATGTTGAACACCCCCACCAGCCTGGACCCAGAGACAACTACTAGTCTGATTTCATGGCCATTCTTAGTTTTGCTGTTCTTTAACTTTATAAATTGAATCATACAGTGTGTTCCTTTTGTGTCTGGCCTCTTTTGCTCATTGTTATGTCTGTGAGATTAATTCATGTTGTTAGTCTATGTTCTTTTCCTTGGGTATCTCTCCCCTTGACTCATTTCACCATTGCAGTAGTGAAACCAAGATTCAGTCCTGGGCCTAGCGGAGAGGTAGACCTTAGGTCAGAGGAGAAGCAGTCTCATACAATCTGCTCTATAAGTAAGACTTGTAGGCTTTAGGGCCAAAGCTTAATAGTGACTGTCCTGGAGTGTTGCAGTAGGCACCTGGATGATGGCCACATTATCTTTTGACACTTTTCCTTATTATATTCCTTTGAACATGGCACTTGCCTCAACAGGGTTTTCCCCTGGTCATGTGATCTTCTGTGAATGCCTAACTATAGATTCTGCTAATTCCTACCTGTTCACAGCTCTCACTCCTGACCAAGGAGTAAGAGAATAGAGCCAGCCCAGAAGTGTGGCTCAGTGGTTGACCCAGAAGGTCATGGTTCAATTCTGAGTCAAGGTACGTGCCCAGGTTGGGGGCTCAATCCCCCATGGGGTAATGCAGGAGGCAGCTGATCAATGATCCTCTCGCATCATTGATATTTCTATCTCTCTTTTCCTCTCCCTTCCTCTCTAAATCAAATATATATATTCTTTTTTTTTTTTTTAGAATAGAGCCAGTTTAGGACAAATCTTTTATTCTTCTAAGAGCAAGTGCTACTGATGGGGATTCTGTGCATCCTTATTGTAGACAAAAGGCAGCATACTAATGAAGTGTAAGATTTATTATCTCCTGATGTCAGCTGGTCTTCCAGGAGATCCATTAGTCTTCTGACCATGTGTTCTTTCTCCAAGTGTAAGTTATTAATTGATATCCTGGTACAAAGTTTTATCCCTCCTTTCCTATGCATTTAAACACTGGTTTAAATCATTTTGATAGTTCCTCATTTTATAAAACAGGATTATGAGTCAGTCTTTCTCCTGTCTACCTCCTGAATCCACATATCCTCAAAGTGAGGAGAAGAAAGAAAAAATGTGAGTTTTCTGGTGTCTCCTGTTCATCCCTGAGTTCATCTTTGATGCAATTTTCCTAGAGCTTCTACACAAACCCTTCATTGTCACCTAATCACCTAAATCCTTTTCCCAGGAAATAAATAACCTTCCCTTTCTACAACAATCTGCTGCTGCAAAATGTGATTTGTAATTCCTTACCTACTTACCTATAGAAAAAAATGTGTGTGTGTGTGTGTGTGTGTGTGTGTGTGTGTGTGATTAAACTCTGCTTATCATTGGCTCTTATTATTTTATAACAAACAATCCTTCACCTTTTACTCTTATTCTACTTTGATAATGTATGGGTAATGATAGCTTATCTATCGCCAATTTTTTTATTTACTTGACTGTCTTCCTCATTAGGTTAGCCTTCCTAAGATAGGACTGTCTTTCTTCCCTCTGACCCCTGGGTCTAGCTCTGTGCCTGATGTATAGCAGCTTCTCAGTAAATGACAACTGCCGTGTCAGCAGTGGGGCACTGACTTCCAGGATACTGGCCGAATTTACAAGACTCATTCACCTATAATGGAAAATCTATTGCTGCTCTGCTACTGGTAGCCATTTACCACTTGACTCATCCTTAGCACAAAGGGGGAATTCTGATGTGATCGGCATGACTTTCTCTGACACAGAGTCAAATATAGAAGACTGTTAAATAAATATCTCTTTTGTTTGTTTCATAAAGGGCTTAGAACTTCAAGAAGGATGAAATAAAAGCCTCGTTCATCACTCTTCAACCACATGGTTTGAGCACTGATTTTGCACTAGGCACTGGGAACACGAAGCTTGGTATGGAAAGGATCCCTGGTTTCAAAGAGTGAGACTAACAGTCCAGGGAGGCAGACTGACATGTCAATATATGTTGTACTATAATGAAAGGAATAAACTCAGTGCTATGGTGGCACAGGGAGGAGATAAGGAGCCAACTCAGCCTGGGAAATCTATAGACCCCATGTGGATATGACCAAGCAATTGGAAGACTGAGGGAAATTCACAAAAACAGGATTCTCTATAACCAATACTCACAGTTTGTGTACTCTGGGAAGTGAGCTCTGAGACAGAACTTAGCATTTGGGACATTTATTGGGGAAGGAGAGAAAGCAAGATTAGGCAGAGGGAGAAGTCAAGGTGTGATGCAAGCCTGCAGGCCTTAACCAATTTCTGGGAGAGCTCTGGAGCTGAAATTGTCTAAGAGTTGTCCCACATTTGGGCAAAATTGGCCAGGCCTTTCTATCCTAAGCTCAATCATTGGATATGGGCAGGAGGTGACCTTGGGAGGGTGGATCTCTGCAGCTGAGGCAATTCCTACAACACCTAAGGCTGTTGAATGCTGCCTGTCAGTTGCACTCCCAGACTATCCCTTGTGCTACTCAGATTCAATACTTCCTTTGTGTCCAGTGGGCCTCTCTTCCTTAGAAGGGGAGATTAGAACAAGTTACACCCCCTGCTACTGAGACCCTCTCCTCCACTAACCACTCTAGAATCCCCTTGCTCTCAACTAGTATAGCTGCTAGGTTTGGTGGCTTAGCTGGTGGCATGACCCAGATTCTCATTCTTGAGTGGAATGAGTCCCTCATCTCCATGCCTTTCTCAGGCTAAGGATACTACTCTCATCTATTTCCATCACAATTTGGCAAGAGTGTAACAAGAGGTTCCTAAGTAGATCACCCGAGTTCCACAACATGTTCCTCCATGCCCATGCCCCCATTATGTAATAGTGGCCCTACCTCCTCTTGATGATTAGGGTCAAGGATCCCTGCCTAGATAAGGACTCCTCTTCTTATTTGTTGTTTCTTCAACACGAGGAGCTTAAATGCCCAGGGACAGCCTTCTTACGGTTCAGTGGTATATTTATCTTGTTCTCTGGGGGAGTGTTTCCTCTCTGGGCATCAGAATCTCTAACGCATCAGAGTCTCTAACCTCCACAGAGCCTAATGTGATGGGAATGGATAGCACAAATTTCCTAGGTGTTTTGTTGGGAATGATGGGAAGTAGGATCATTCCTGCTTTGACACCTTTGGTTCCAAGTCCCATGAATTTTTCCTACCAGGGACATTGCAGCCCAGAGGATGGTGCCCCATTCTTGCAAAGTATTGGCTCTGAGCTGGCACTTAAGCAAGCAATTCCAAATATCTAACTGACCCGCAGCTTGGTGTGGAATGTGGTAAAAAGCCAGGGGAATTCCATGGCCATGGGCCCACTCTCACATTTCCTTTGCTGTAAGGTGGGTCCTTTGGTGTGATGGCTCTTATGTGGGATCTCATGTTGTTGGATCAGACACTCCTAAAGCTCTAGGATAGTGGTCCTGGCAGAGGCTCTGTGGTCAGAGAAAGGTAACATATAACCAAAATGTTTGTCTATCACTGTCAGAAAAAAATGAGTGGAAGGGGCCCAATGTATTCAACTTCTCACTAAGTGGTTATTTGGTCTCTTTGGGGGATGGTGTTTCAGTCATGACTCAACACTGGTTTCTGTTGCTGACATATTGCCAGTCAGCCAACAACACTAGTTACATCAGATTTAGTTAGTGATAGCCCATGAAATTGGGCTCAATTACAGCCTCCATCTTTCCCCATGGCTCTGTTCATGTGCTCATCATGCCAGTATTGGGTGGCCTATGACATTGGCTAACTGACATCAACCAGCCCAGTTGTTTTGTCTGTTTGGTTGTTTAGTGCCTCCTCCCTGGTGGGCATTAACGTGTGATAAAAAGATCTTCACACTTCATGTCCACTCTCTTATGTCCATCCACAAATGTATATGCTACTTAATGAGAAATACCATCAATAGACCCTAAATCAATGATTTCCACTTTAGCCTCTGGGAACTCATTCAAATTTTCCCAATCTAACCTTTGGCTAACTTTCCCCAGGACTACCATTGAATTGATGGTAAAACTATCAATTCAAGATTCTTTTTAACTGTTTTTAGAAAGAGACACCATTTAAGCCTGTTCTCTATAAAAGATGAGTAATTTATTACTTCTACTTAGTCTTCAAACATTCCCTAATGCTATTTATCTTTAAGGAATGTCAGACTGTATTATAAGATTTGGTTTTTAGAATGTGTAGTTGTCAGTTTTACACCTTAAGGGATTAATGAAAAACAAAGCATTCTGAAGGATGATTTTTACATGAATTTTTTGACCATTCAAAAAATATTGTGAATTAACCTTACCTTTAACATTTTTGTAAATATCTCTAATATTATGTAAATAGCTCCAATTTCAAAAGATGTTGAAGTGTTGGTATACATTTCATTGCTGAAAGCTAGTCTCCTAACCTCATTTTGTGTATGAGCAAAGGGTGAGATTATTTCTGACACATACAATAAAAAAGATATTGTTGCTGAATAAAGGCTTGTCATTAGAAAGAACTTATCCAACCAGTTAGACCTGTGATAGTTACGTAAACAGGGCCATGTTAATGCTAGCATCCAACAAACCCTGTGGGCTCATAGGTAAGCCAAAGCACAATCCACCTTGGCTTATAGATTCATAAGCATATTTCTCTCTAGTGATCTTTTAAAAAAAATATATATATATATATATACACATATATATAATTTAAATATATAATTTATATATATATAAAATCCTCAACCAAGGATATGTTTTTATTGATTTAAGAGAGAGAGGAAGGGGGAGAGAAAGAGAGAAACATCAGTGTGAGAGAGAAACATCTATTGGTTGCCTTCTAGGAATGTGCCATGACAGAAAATTGAACCAACAACCATCTGGTGTACAGGGCGATGCTCCAACCAACTGAGCCTCTGGCCAGGGCCTCCCTAGTGATCTTGCTCTAATGTACAACATTAGAACAATTTGAGCATTGCAAGAAGTCTTGGTCATCAGCATCTCTCCATTTTAGCTACTATCACCAATTAATTATATAATTGTTAAGGCGAAAGACTGATAAAACTCAATGTGTGTGTCTTGAACAGAGGTTTAAAAAACTCTCTGTAGTTGGTTCATTTCCTTCAAGGCTGGGATGGTGTAGAAGTATTTTCTGGTTCCTTTGAAATAAATGTTTATTGTATTTCTGTTTTCCAGAATGCTTTGCTTCAAGCCATGAATCATAATTCTCTCCCTCTTGTTTCTACCTGGCCTTTTTCCTTTTCTTTGGTTTCTACATCCCATTTATTCCTATGAGGGAGAAGAGGAAAGCAAAAAAAAAAACCCCACACAAACAAACAAAAAACACAAAAGAAGGATTTGTTTGAGGTGGCTTGTATAATAGAGAGAGATTTATGTGCTGCTGTTCCATTGCTTTCCCCCAAAACCAATATGTGGTGAGTACTCCACTTGTATTATATTCGTCTACTATTTACTCTTGTTAGAAGTAAAAATTCAGTGCCTGAATTTGAGTATCAAGAATTATGATACTCAGTTTGGCTCAGTGGATAGAGCATTGGCCTGTGGACTGAAGAGTCCCGAGTTTGATTCCAGTCAAGGGCATGTACCTCCATTGCAGGCTCAATCTCCAGCCCTGGTAGGGCATATGCGGAAGCAACCAATCTATGTGTCTCTCTCACACTGATGTTTCTCTCTGTCTCTCCCCCTCCACTCTCTCTAAAACTCAATGGAAAAATATCCTCAGGTGAGGGTTAAAAAATAAAAATTAAAGATAAAAAAGAACCATGAATGCAATTAATTGAAATTCACCTCATTGGACACTGGTGAATGTAACTAAGATACCAATCCCTTGTCAAATAAAGGGAAAGAATTAAGCATCAATTCTCTGTTAGGCTTAGTTAAGGAGGAAAAGTTCTTCACAGAAGAATTTCAGCTAATAAATGTGGAAATAATGATAGGATTAAAAATAATTATTTGAAGCCCCTGCAATAACTGATTCAGGCAAAATTCATCAATGGTTGATACCATTAGTTGAAAGGCTAACAGGGAACTTACAATGGAGGGATCAGGCTGTCACCATATGAACTCTCTGATAATCTTAGCATCACAATTGTAGAGCAACCAAATATTGTGGGCCATAGGACGAAGTTGGAAGCTCACAGTATTTCCTATGAAATGTTCTTGTGGTCACAATTTTAAAAAGTTGAACTTGAATATAATCAAGCCCCTAGAGTTAACTTCCACTTGTATTAAATATAGGTGATAGAGAAATAAGTTCAGTCCTACAACAAAGAAGCAAACATCATATCAGAATGTGGGACATTCTTCAGGCAATTATCTGATTTCGGCAAGTAGCCAACAGCAATGGGCAGAGAAAAAGGGAGAGAGCTGCTCTAGAGTGCAATAGGCCAATACAACAACCGAATGCCACATGTTTTGGATCCTGATTTGAGCAAATCAATTATGAAAAGATTATTGTTATTTTTTTTAACAATCTGTGATATTTTAGTAAGGAATGGATTTTAGCCTTGGCCAGATAGCTCAGTTGGTTAGAGTGTCATCCCCATAAACCAAGGATGTGGGTTTGATTCCCAGTCAGGACACATATAAGAATCAACCAATGAATGCATAAATAAGTGGAACAACAAATCAGTCTCTCTCTCTCTCTCTCTCTCTCTCTCTCTCTCTCTCCCTCTCTCTCTCTCTCTCTCTCTAATGTAAAAAAAGGAATGGATTTTAGATAATGCAAAGGCATTGTTACATTTTCAGTGCGATAATAGCATTATGGCTACGATTTAAAATTTCTTATTTTAGAGGTTTATAAGTCAGGTTTACAGAGGTGAGATGATGTCTGAGGTTTACTTTCTGAAAGTACTGCAAAGACAAAAAAAGACAAATGAAATGTTGCAAAATCTTTGTAATTATGTGATTATAATTATATGTACTTATAATCAGCATAAGGGGTAGGTACATGGAGGTTTATTGTACTATTCTGCTATGCTTATGTGTGTTTGGAATTTTTTACAATGAAGATTTAGGCATAGGAGGGAGAAAAAGAGAAGGTGAAAAAGAAAGAACATGTACTAATACAAAAGGACATATAAACATTTTAGAACCTAGAGACCAAAGCTTAAACAACTTCAGCTTTTTATAGGTGCTCACAGGTTTCAAATATCCTGTTATGGATGGGAAAATGATACAGTGAAGTGTGTGTGTGTGTGTGTGTGTGTGTGTGTGTGTGTGTGTGTGTTTATATTTCTAATTGTTTAAATAGCAGGCAATAAATCTCATCTTTAGCAAAATGATAATTGTTCTCAGGCAGACAATCCACATGCAATGTATAAGATAAATATTTTAATCTTACTAAATATTTTAAATCCTCTCCCAAATGTCTTCATTTAAGAATAAGTTAAAAATCATGCTCAATATAAATACCAAACATAGAGATATACCACAGAACAGATGTCTTATTAGTTCACTGTAATTGTATACATAGGGACTCAAGTGTACCAAACCAAACTAGAACTGATTTGGTACCTTGCCCTACATTACAAATGCCAAGTCTCTGGGAATGAGAAGACCTGAGATTCATCCTTCCCCTGCCACTGACGTATTATATGACCTTGGGCATGTTCATTCATTTCTCTTGGCCTTGTTCCCCCATCTACTGAATGTGCATAACATTTTCCATCTACTTACCTTGGGGAAATGGTGAGGACAAATGAGAAAACATCAGTGAAGTGATTTGAGCTGCTCAGGAAAAAAATATTTTTCTAGTACTATAGTATATTACATTTTTATTTTAACAGAACTACACAAAGTTTCTGAATTATAGATAACAAACCAAGCTTTATTATAATCAACAAACACTACATAGATAACATTTTCTAGCAAGGAATGCGGTCCAAATAACTTTTTAATTGCACTCAGATTCAATTCCCCTTTAAACCTCATAGTTTCACTAGAAAGGCTATGTAAATTGCGAGTTAACAGAGAAGATTTGCAAGATTTCAGCTATATACTAAAATGTCTAGACCGAAAGGTTTTAAAACCCTGACCTGCTGGTTGACTGTGACTATAATAAATATTGATTTTAATTTGAATAATCACACGGGAGCAGAAAAGGTTAAAATTAGTAATTAATTTTAGTTCTTAAAATTACTTTCTAATCTCCCATTATGTAGGAACAGTAAAAATATTAAAATGTGCATGGAATATTGACTCTTCACCTGGAATCACTAATGACGAGGATATTTCTAAGTCTTCCTTCAATTAAATAAATTAAATGTATGCCCTAACCAGTTTGGCTCAGTGGATAGAGCGTCGGCCTGTGGACTGAAGGGTCCCAGGTTCGATTCCGGTTAAGGGCATGTACCTTGGTTGTGGGCACATCCCCAATAGGGGATGTGCAGGAGGCAGCTGATCGATGTTTCTCTCTCATTGATGTTTCTAACTCTCTATCCCTCTCCCTTCCTCTCTGTAAAAATCAATAAAATATATTTTTGAAAAAGAAATTAAATGTATAATAAATGCATTTTAATAGGTCAACAAGTCATTCTGAGTCCTGAAATGCTGAAAAAAGCAAACACATAGTGTTGGTTTAAGTAGGAGAGGTTAAAAAAATACTTCTTTTTCTACTTTTAACTCTTTCCTCTTCAGTCTATAAATTCAAGTGTTTAGATAAAGTCAGTCACCTGCTTAGACCTCTCCAGTGGCTTCCCTGGTGCACTGATTATGAAACCCAAACTCCGCCAGCCCAGGCTCAAGGCCTTGTTCAACCAGCCTCTGCCACTGCCTGCCTTTATCTGCAACCATTCTCTCCCTCACCTCCCCCTCCACCCCTTCACATGGCTCTTTCTTCTGTTCCTGGAACTTGCAAATTTATTCTTTGCACTTGCTATTTCTTCCAACAGAATTATTCATCCTTCATTTATTTACATGCCTGCCTCCTTTTCACCATTCAGGTCTCAGCTCAAATGTCACCACTTCAAAGAGGCTTCCCTGACCCCCTATTGTAAACAGCCACCTCCCCACCCTCACCCTCTATCACATCACTCTGTTTTGACTGCATAGCATTGGTCACTTTCTGATTTTATCTTGGCTGATTTATTTGTTTGCTTATTGTCCTGCTCTTCCCTTCTATACAGCAGGGCCATTGTTTCTTGTTCACATCTGTTTCTGGCATAGTCCCATAAAAATATGCTAACTATTCATTCAAAAACTGTGTCTCGGCATTATTCTCCAGCACTCATCTTCATCTTCTTCTGCCTATCTGAGGTTGAAACCATTTCATCCCTGAAACAATGCTCCAGCAAAGAAGGGGATAAGAAACTCATTTTGCCTAGTTTATAACCCATTTGGAGGCTGACATTGCTTCTATCAGAATTAGGGATTAGGCAAATCACATGCCTCAGACTGTAAAAGATCTGCTGGTTCTGGACCAGCAGTTTAAGCTAGGCCAGACCCTCCATCAAAACTCAGAGTCCTGATTTTCCCCAATCTGGCTAAATCTGAGGGTTTACTTGCTAATCCAAACAGTCAAAAGAACTGGAGCTTTATTTGCAAATGTCCTAGTAGCCAGGGAACCTGTTACTTCTATAACGTCATTCCTTGGTTCAACAAATGTTAATTGAGAGCTCACTAGGTTCCAGAATTTTACTAGGTTATTTACAAGACCATTACAAGATCACTTCACAAGACATAGAAAAGTAAATAAAACATTATATTTCTCCTTAGGGAGCTAACATCTAGTAGAGGGACACAGACAGGCAAACAAAAAGTTAAAATACAGGGAGTAAGAATGAAGTGTTATGGGAGTACTGAAGGGCATCTTAGTCTAGTGCAGGAGTGATGCTGAGAAGGCTTCCCAGAAAATAGAATACTTAGACTGAGATCTGAGACTGAATGTAGTTGATAACCAATCTCAGGTGACACAGAGAAGCCAGAGTACCAAGTGGTGAGTACAGTACACACGAAGACCAGGAAATAACAGCACACACAAAAAGAAGCTCATTGTAGCTACAGCAAGGTTTGGGGGAAGGGGAAAAGGAAGGGGGTGAATCTATAGAAACAAGAAGGGATACCTGGCTTGCATGGCTCAGTGGTTGAGCATCTACCTATGAACCAAGAGGTCATGGGTTCAATTCCTGGCCAGGGCACATACCCAGCTGAGGGCTCAATCCCCCATTGAGAGAATGCAGGAGGCAGCTAATCAACGATTCTCTCTTATCATTGATGTTTCTCTCTCTCTCCCTCTCCCTTCCTCTCTGAAATCAATAAAAATATATTTTTTTTAAAAAAAGAAAAAAACAAGAAGGGATAAAAATCATGAAAATCTGATAAAGCCAGGTTGAGAAACTTGGACTTAATTCTGAGGGCAGGGGACAGATATCCAGTATATTATTTGTAGCAGGAGATGGTCCTGGTCGGGTAGCTCAGTTGGTTAGAGCGTTGTCCTGGTAAACCAAGGTTTTGGGTTCAATCCTGGTCAGGGTACATACAAGAAGCAAACAATGGCCCGGCTGGCATGGCTCAGAGGTTGAGTGTTGACCTATGAACCAGAAGGTCACGGTTTGATTCCCGGTCAGGTCACATGCCCAGGTTGCAGGCTCAATTCCCAGTGTGAGGTATACAGGAGGCAGCCAATCAATGATTCTCTCTCATCATTGATGTTTCTATCTCTCTCTCCCTCTCCCCTCCTCTCTAAAATCAATAAAAATATTTTTTTAAAAA
The DNA here is from genome assembly GCF_000147115.1 of Myotis lucifugus. Taxonomy (NCBI): domain Eukaryota; kingdom Metazoa; phylum Chordata; class Mammalia; order Chiroptera; family Vespertilionidae; genus Myotis; species Myotis lucifugus. The sequence continues at coordinate 44,260,562 of NW_005871048.1, read as the reverse complement.
AAGAAGTAGCCAATGAAAGCATAAATAAATGGAACAACAAAAATCTCTCTGAAAAATCAATAAAAACTGTAGCAGGAGAGTGTCATGATTAGGTTTATGTTTTAGAATGATCACAGTAGCTACTACAATGTGTAGATTGGATCTTTAAGGACAGAGATCAAAGGCAGGAAGTGATTCAGAAGCCTTTTGTAGTAGTGGAGGTGAGAAATGTTAGTGGTGCTGTTAATGGCTGTGGTAATGGAGAGAAATGATTTGCAATATGTTGAACAATTAGAATTAACAAGACTTGGCATTTGAATGTGGGGGATTATGGACTAGAATGAGTCAAAAATGACAGTTTGCTGACTTGGGAAACTAGTGTGATGGTGAGGTCATTCACTTAGGTAAAAGATGAGAGAAGGGGATGGGAAGATGGTACGTTTTGAATACATAACCCATGTGGTGCTTCTGGTACCTCTTGAGTTATCAGTCTGGTAGTGGTCATCCAGGGCTCAGGAGAGGGATCTGGGCAAGAGTCTAGAACTGGGAGCCAATGGCATAGTAATGGTAACTGGATCTATGGGAGTGGGTAAGATCTGTTGTTCTTCATGGCACATGTTGGTGGGGAGGGGGAAACAGTTAATTTTTTAAGAAGCAATTGATTTCTTCAATGAGAATGGCTGATACAGAATAGAAATAGGCTATAAAAAAAAGGCAAAAGAACTTGGGGTGGTGAACACACAACACAATATACAGATGATGTATTATAGAATTGTACACCTGAAACCTATATGATTTTATTAACCAACTAGAGGCCCGGTGCACGAAATTCGTGTGGGGGGGGGGGAGGTAGTCCCTCAGCCCGGCCTGCACCCTCTCACAATCCGGAACCCCTCAGGGGATGTCCAACTGCTGGGTTAGGCCCAATTCCGCATGGATTGGGCCTAAACTGGCAGTCAGACATCCCTCTCGCAATCCTGGACTGATGGCTCCTAACTGCTGACCTGCCTGCCTGTCTGCCTCATCACCCCTAACCCCTCTGCCTGCCTGCCTGAATGCCCCTAACCACTCTGCCTGCCTGCCTGATCACCCCTAACTATCTCTGCCTCCATCTCCGCTGCTGCAGCTTCATCCAGAAGGATGTCCGGAATGACACCCAAAAGGTCATTTGGCTGTCTGGTCTAATTAGCATATTACACTTTTATTATTATAGATGTCAACCCAATAAATTCAATTAAAATGTTAAAAAAAAAGACACACTGAAGCAATATATCATTATTGTTATCAGATTTTGGAGGCTTTTAAGTTCAAGGCTAAATAAGTGCCCAACATGGCTCAATAGTTTTGAATGACCAAGTTGTGAACAGGTTGGAAAAGTTTCTTTTTGGAGGGCTCTTCACTGCTAGTCGAGGGAATGCATGCTTCTTCCCAGGGTTCTTCTTCCTAAGGAGCTTTCTGAAAAGCTCTTTAAGACGTACAAATGTCCATTGTACTGGCGATTTCTCCCAAGGTAATACTTTTGTCCTGCTCCTTCCAGGAATCCAGTGCCTCTGTGAACCAGTGTAGAGGTTTGCCAGCAAACTGCCAAAAACAGAAGTTATCTTTGCTTTACTGGAAGTGCCATTTTCCCAAGATGTTTGTTTAAATGTTTATAAGAAAAGGGATGCATAAAACCTGGAGACTTTTTGTTTGGGTAAAAAACACTGTTGTCAAAGAAGTGAAGGGAAAGGGGGTACATCATGAGAAAGAGAGGAGCATTTACAGAATATCTGTTTTCTTCATCATTAACTCATTCAGTCAAATAGTTGCAAAATCTAGTGCCAACTGCAGGCTCTCAGAACCTGATTTCTGTAATGGCCCATTTGTATTAGAATGTGGCAATGTCAGAGGCCCCAATTCATTCTCTGAATGCCCTAAAACATACGATTTCAGATGAAGAGAAAAATTGGCAGCCACACAAGGAATAATGAGCTGAGGACTCTGTAAAAGATGTCTATGGAATTACATCCAGAAGGAAGAATGGCATTCCTCTGCAAAGAATAAAAACAGAGCCAAAATATTAGACTCAAATGGATAAAGTATGTAGCCCAAAGTTAAGACAAGAGTGTATTGATTTGTTTCATAAATTGAGAACTCAAAGACGTAAGCATCTGGAAGAGAAGCAAAAGACATGTTAAATATATCATGTCTATTTTATGTATATACTAGAGGCAGCTGTAGGGTCCCTAGTGACTGCCGTCCACCGGCCGGGTCCTCCCTCCTTTCCCCCAGCCAGCCCCACACCCTGGTAGAACTCCCAGACAACTCCCAGTAGAGGAGACAATTTGCATATTATGCTTTTATTATATAGGATTTTTAATTGAATTTATTGGGGTGACATTGGTTCACAAAACCATACAAGTTTCAAGTGCACAACTCAACAAAACATCATCTGCACAGTGCATTATGTGCCCATTGCCCAAAGCAAAGTCTCTGTCCCCATTTATCCCCACTTTGCCCACCTCTGCCTACCCCTACCCCCTTTCCCCTCTGGCTATCACCTACTGTTGTCTGTGTCTATGTGTTATTTATATATGTTTGGGGTTGTTGTTTTTTTTTCTTCTTAATCCATTCACTTTCTTTTATCCAGCTCCCCAACTCTCCTCCTCTCTGACAGCTGTCAGGCTGTTCCATGTATCCATGCCTCTGTTTCTATTTTGTTGGTTAGTTTATTTTGTTTATTAGATTATACATATAAGTGAGATCATATGGTATTTGTCTTTCTCTGACTGGCTTATTTCACTTAGCATAATAATCTCCAGGTCCATCTCTTTTATGGCTGAGTAGTATTCCATTGTATAAAAATACCACAGCTTTTTAATCCACTCCTTGTTTTCTGATGGGCAGTTGGGCTGTTTCCATGTCATGGCTATTATAAATAATGCTGCAATGAACATAGGGGTACATATATTGCTTTGACTTAATGTTTCAGGTTTCTTTGGATATATTCCCAGAAGTGGGATCACTGGGTCAAAAGGCAGTTCCATTTTTAATTTTTTGAGAAAACTCCATACTGCTTTCCATAGCGATTGCACCAGTATTTATAGTAAAAGAGTATTAATACTCTTTTACTATTTCCAACCAATAGTAAAAGAGTATTAATATTTGTTGATTATGCAAAAAATACAGCCTTCCTCCTTGCAGAACAATGGAAAATATGAAAGAAGAGAATAAAAATTAATCACAATCCCACATCTCTCCAACCTTAATATTTTGCTGTATTTTCTTGCATTCTTTTTTCTAAATGTATGTATGCTTACATGTGCATGTGTTTAGTTAAGACACTGATTCATATTATAATGTATCTGAAATTGTGGTGAGACAAACTGTTGGCTACATTTAATTTCATTTTTTTCCCTAAAAGTGAGGAAAAAACCTTTGGTGTCTTAAAACTGAGGACCTACAATGTATAATTTTATAAAAATTGAAGTTTATACCACTTTATTCAGAGGTAAAGGCAATGTGCTCATGTTTGGACAAAATAGTATCAACTGGAAAGAGGTTATTTTGGAGTATTTTTGGCAGAGGTAGGAACTATAAGAGAAAGAGTGGTGGCAGGCAAAATGTGACTCTCCAGAAAATCTAATAAAATGCTACTCAAATAAAATGAGATGTCCAGGTATTCTTATACCAACTGAATTCTCCAACAGCAGAGCCAACCTTATTAGTGTGTGTCCTGAATATAAATATTCCCTCAGCCCAGAGGAAACATACTAATGCCTTCCTTCCAGGAATTCAGTAAAGACAATATTCATAGACAAAACTATATTAACATAATTTAATAAATTAAACTGATAAGTTCCCTCTTTTCTGTGGTTCCTGTCAGATGAGTTTCTGTTACCAAATCAGACAAACATTTTTCAGCACGTAGGAAGGAATAGTTCCTTTCCTCTACACACACCTCTAATTGACCAAGGTGCTTATTCATTCCGGGACCTGTGCTAAGGTCTGGGGATATAACTGTGAGTGAGCACATGCGAATGGTTGCTGTCTTCATGCAGCTGAGAATCTTGTGTGGGAAGCAGGGGAGTCCAGTAAGCACAGTGAGGTGAAATAATAGACAATGGAAGGAAGTACGGGGTACTCTGCAAGCACATGGGAGGGTTTCTTAACCCAGATTTGCAGGGCTGAGAGGCTCTCCTGGAATGTGATAGCTAAGTGACCTCAAGGATAGTAGCACCGTGGGCATGGCTCAGTGGTTGAGTGTCAATCTATGAACCAGGAGGTTACATGCCAGGGTTGTGGACTTGATCCCCAGTGTGGGGTGTGCAGGAAGCAGCTGATCAATGATTCTCTCTCGTCATTGATGTTTCTATTTCTCCTTCTTTCTTCCTCTCTGAAATCAATAAACAGTATATTTTTTAAAAAATTAAAGTAATGTCCAGTGGGAGAAGCCAGACACAAAATAACACACATTATTCTTCTTGGGTACAGTACAAAAACAGGCAAAGTTATCTGTGTTGTTAGAAGTCAGTCTAGTGGTTATCCTTGAGGGAGGTAGTGACCTGAAGGGAGCAGGAGGAGGTTTAGCCTGTATTTTGTAGTACTTGTCTTCAGAGCACTAATTATGTATCCTCTTGCCTAAGACTTTCTGATAGAAATAAAATTTATGTCCAGAAAACATATACAAAACTTATAAAGAGGGCTAAAATATACTTTGCCTAAATGCGTCAGAAACACCATCAAATTTATGTTGAAGTTAGAAGTGCTTTCTTCTTTCTTAAAATCCTTAGTCATCACCTCTGTATCTTTTTGGGCCCAGTACGCTTTCTGAGATTTGGTTGCATGGCCCAAGCCTCTGGAGCCTTTCTGCTGGGCCAGCTGTCAATGAATGAAAAATAAGCAAGCTCTCAATTGCACAACATGTATCAATTCATGCAGTTCTAGAAAAGGAGTATGTGATTTGATCTTCAGTAGCTGGGGTCTGGTGGCGGGAAAGTGATGATAACTATGTCTGGTTTTTATATCAACCTCAATCATTCACTGTCTATCAATTGGTTTTAATAAGGTGCTCAGAGACATACATTTAATTTCCATAAATTATTTGTTGATTACCTGAATTAAATTTTCTGTCCAGCTTCTCCTTGTACTCTCTTAGGCCACTTTCCCCACCATCCAGCTGGTGGGTGCCAGTAGAAATCAGAAACTAATTTTGATTTTGGTGTAAATTTGTGGTTTTCAATTGGGACCGATTTTGCCTCCCTAGGGTGCATTTTTGGTTGTCACACTGGCATCTAATGATGGAAGCCAGGGTTGCTGGTAACATCCTATAATGCACAGGCAAAGAATTATCAGGTCCAAAATGTCAATAGTCTTGAAGTTGAGAAATTCTGCCCTCAATGAGGATAAAATACAGAAGCAATTCACAATTAACAAATATATTTCAAATTGAAGTATGAGTGATTTGGAGCTTACCTCTCTTTCGGATTCACTATTCCACAACTTCCCCCATGAACAAAAATAACGGACATTGAATATGCACTTCCTACTCCTTGTGCACGTTTCTCAGTGGTAGACACTCCCTCTTTTCAAATGGGAATGCCTAATGCTGGTTAATTACACAATGGCTTAGGTATATATATGGGCAGTAGAAATTCAAGTGAAGAACTTTTCATAGAGTCTTAACAAAGAGTGAGGAAAATATTCTCCATGTCAGATCTTTTGGACTTCAAGAGGGTCAAGCCTCTGGATGTTTTGCTTTCTGCATGTTTACCCAATTTTTATATATTCTTTTGATACCTCAAAGGCCTATTTCATTATCCTCCTTTGGCCCTGATTAACTGAGTTACTTGCATGCTCAGACTTCAGTTCTGCACGACTGGACAAATTCTTGGCACGAACCTTACTTTCGCATCCTCATGCTGAAAGAATTGTTAATATTGATCATTTTTTAATTGCTTTTCACATTTCTTTCAGGAGTGAGCTTGGAATGTTCTTTAATTTACATTTGTCGCTACAGCACTGGAAACAGCATTTGTTCTTTGACATGAATAAATTAAATTTTATTTGGGAAAATTAATTCAACACAATGTAAAGTTGTAAGCAGGGTCCCTGTAGGGACACTTTCATTCTGTGGCTGCTCGTCTGCACTTCCAGCCACAGGTAACTTACTGACTGCATCCCAAAAAGGAGTCTTCAGCATTTGAAGGGTCAGTTGAAAGGGCCCAAAGAAATGTGCTCTTATTAATAGTCCAGCTAGAATGTGGCCACATGTCTGGTTCAAAATTGAAATTCATAATGGCATCTAAGAGAATGGGTTGGTTCCAGGACCTTGCAGAAGCTCTAAGCCATGCAGAAGATTCTAGTGAGCCCCAATTCTGCCAACCCTTACCCAGCACTCCTTCCCGAGAACTTTGGGGGATGAGAAAGAAGTAAGGAGTAGGTCTGAGGACCCATGTGCTGCCATGGGAGTATACTATCAAAGTATACTTTAAGCTTCCAAATTGAAGGAAGAATGTGCGAGGTGACTATGTTTCTTAAACCCAGGTCTAACCCAAACCCTGGTCCTCTCTCCAGACCCTGGAGACTCTGAAGTCACTGTGTTTAGAAAAATAATTGTGAGATTTTTTTTCTCCAGTGTGCTGCTGACCTTGCCTTGGGAAAATGTGTGTAAAATGTATCCTAAATCGCATCTTCTTGTTGACTCTGTCCCTAGCTGAAATAGAGTAAATGTACAATGATTATCACTATTTGACATGACCATAAAAATATGAGGATAATAATCATGGAAATTATTTTCATGGAAGTTCAATTAACCAATTTTTCAACAGCAGAAACACAAACATTTAAAACTTTTTAAAGTTTTAAAGTAAACATGGCAGTTTTTAGGTAAACTCATAGCTAGAAAGTTATGAAAAAATTTTATAACCACAAAGATGCTGTATAACAGGTCCCTATATCGCAATATAGAGCTAGTGTGGTCAGATGACTATAACAATGTTAAGAGCAAAGATTTGGTGTCAAATAGACCCTGCTTTTGCCACTTATGAGTGGCCTTTGACCAGTGACATAAACTTAGCCTCAGTTTCTTTATATTCAAGTGAAGATAATAATGATACAGACTTTGAGAAATATTAAATGACTTATTGTGTATAAAATGCTTATTCAGTCCTTCAATAAATACTCATTTATATTTATTATTCTTATACACCAGGTAATAGTGTACTTAATTCACTGGCATTAATGGTTGTTGTGAAACCATTACCATTATCCATTTCTAAAACTTTTTCATCATCCCAAACAAAAATTCTGTACCCATAACAATCATTTGCCATTCAAGTAGTCATTTTTAAATGATTATTTTATTATCTTTTTACATAATGAACAGCATAATTCCCTTTAATATTATGAAGTATACCATCACTGTAGAAAATTAGAAACTATAGATAAAAATGAAAGTTAAATCATTTGAAATTTCACTCTTCACAAATCAGTAACATTAAAAATTTGGTATATTGTGTCATTAGTTTTCCTCTTACAAACATATATGTAAAGTGAAATCCTATTTTAAATTTTATTTTTTAACCACTTCAAAAATCTTTTCACTAGGTAAGCACATTTCAGTAGAAGTGGTACATAACCATGAAAAAAAGAGGCAAAAACTACTTTTTCTCTTTAAAAAGGTTTGATGGGGAGGCAGTGAGGAAAGGCCAAAATGACTTGTTTTTATGGAAACCACTTCATCTGAAGACTAATTTTCCTTAATGTACAGCTGTCAAGAGCCTAAGAATTACTATAGGAACTCAGCCTAAAGCCTAATTGTCATTCTTCAGAGTCTTTCAAAATGAACAGAAATCTCAAAACATAAGACTCAAGCCCTAGCTGGTTTGGCTCAGTGGATAGAGTGTCGGCCTGTGGACAGAAGGGTCCCAGGTTCGATTCTGGTCAAGGGCACATACCTTGGTTGCATGCTCCTCCCCAGCCAGGCCCTGGTAGGGGCTCGTGCAGATGGCAACCAATCGATGCTTCTCTCACATTGATATTTCTCTTTGTCCTTCCCTCTCTCTTCTACTCTCTCTAAAAATCAATGGAAAAACATCCTCAGGTGAGGATTAAAAATTAAATACATAAATAAATAAATATAAATAAAGGGTACACCTTAACAGAACATATTCTAAGAACTAATAGATGTACAAAGAAATCATAATGTTAGAGGCAATATTGCTATTATTATATGGAAGCTATTTAAAATAAACTATAGTTTATTGCAAATAGTAATGATATTGAGGTTAGGAGCAAAGATTTTCAGTGTAAGAAAAATAAGTAGAAAGTCAAAGAACTTAAGTAAAAATATCCTACAGGATTACATTGTTCAATGTTAAATTTGAATTAGAAATACAATTTCCCTCAGCATTTTTTTCCTTTTTGAATATACATTTCCCCTAGTATTATCTACTGAAAAGGCATAGAAGCAATGACAGTCCGGTAGCCATGATGATTCAATGATGATTGAATGAAACCTTTGGTTGAAAGGCAGATGGGAACATTACCATGAGGGATAATAATGCTGTCAGCACATGACAGGTCAATCTTAGCATCTCTAAAGTGGAAAAACCAGATATCATATGTCTCCTGATGTGATGATGTGCCACTTCATTGGGTGGGGGGAGTTGACCCTGAATCTACTAAATTCTTTTCATCCAACTTTCATGTACAGGAACAACAGGGTATAAAGGAGGAAGTTAAATGACATCACAAGAAAGCAAACATTCCTCAAACAACTTAACATGGTTTCTGCCCCTCCTTAAAGGCAGGGAGGAAAGGAAAGGGGAGAGAGTGACTGTTTCAGATGAAAAGAAGCTGAGAGGCACAGCAACCAAATGTTTTGTATAGATGTTGTTTGTATCCTGATTCTAAGAACTGTAAAAACATTTTTTTGAGACAATCAGGAAATTTGATTATGGTCTTGGATATTAAAGGATGCTGGAGAACTATTAATTTTGTTAAGTGTAATAATGACATTTTGGTTATGTAAGAAAATGTCCATTCTTTTTAGCTATTCATACTAAAGTATCACTATGATGCTTGACATGACACAATGTCTGGGATTCACTTTAAAATATTTCAGCAAAGAAAAAAAGGGGAACAGATGAAGCAAACGTGGGAAAAACTTTTGTTGAACCTGGGTAGTATCTGTTCTTGTTACTATTGCTGTGTAATAATGTGATCTCAAGATTTACTGAATTAAATGCAATAACCATTATATCTTGTATTTTCTCTGGATCAGAAATATGGGAAGGGCTTGGCTGGGCAGTCCTGGCTCTCGAGGTTTCTCATGTGATGATGGCTGCTGCTCTAACAGATAGTGGGATGCGGGTGCAGGCAGAGTGGGTGCATGTAGTCACAGGCCTCTTCCTCTGATCTCTCCATGAGGGTTAAGTTGACCTTTCTTTCACATGATGGCCTCAGGGCAGACAGAATGCTTGCTTGGTAGCAGTTGTCTTCAAAAGCCAGTATTCCAGTGAACAGAGTAGAAGCACATTGCCTTTTATGCCCTCCCCTGGGAAGTCACGTAGTGCCATTTCCTCTGTAGGGTATTGGTCGAAGCAGAAGCAACATAGGTTGCACTTTTGGGGAAAGGATTGTCAAAAACTTTGTGCACATATTTTAAAACTGCCATATCATCCCACACATCTGGTGACTAGCCCCCAACTCAAAAGACCACAAAAGAATTGACAGCCTATTTATCATGGTTACTCATAAGTGGGGATTTTTATGATTTCCCCCGATCACGGAACAACTGATTCTTTCTGAAATTCCCATAGACCTTACAGATTTATCTAAAACTTCATAAGCTGGGACCTCTTAAATTACTTTATGAGATAGCACTTGTGAGATGCCTGGCCCACTACTGGGTCCATAATAAATACTCTGCAACTGTTGGTTCTATCTGATCATTTGTTGTTACTGTTTGAGCACACCATTAATAAATCGTAGTTGGTATGACATCATGAGTTTCTGAAAGGCCTGGCACAGATACAGTTTGCAGGAGGAATGGGACCTCTGTAGAAACTAAAATTCATTCCCAAAATGTTGCAATTGGACAATGGTTGGAGATAACAGGGAGTAAGCTACTATATAGGCCAGAATCCTTATTTTGTTTTCCAATTTGTTTATATTTTCTGTCAGCTTTCTTTTTTTCCAGATTGCCTTTTTAAAAACTTTCCTGAGCAACAGAAAAATAAGAGCATCTCCCTTATGTGAAGTATGAATACATCGTGCCAAAGCTTTTTATAGAATACTATTGATGTTTAGAATCCCATCTGTTTTAAAATATTTCTGAAGATTAAGCAAAATACAGACCAGATTTGAATCTATAAAAAACCTCAGATTTTCTTTTTAAATCTTAAGTGTAAAAGATAACCATAAATTCTAATGTTATACACTGAAATTAATTTGCAATTTCAATTAATGTGTAATTTCTCAAACTGGTAGAAATGTTAATCAGGTAATTACTATAGTGATTTAAAAAAAGAAAACTTAATATTTTTTCTTTCTCTTAAAATAAACTTAATATTTTAACATTCTAATATTTTCTCTTCCCTAAAAGATCCCTTAAAATTACAAGTCACGTAACAATAGGCTAATTATAAATTATGAATATTTATTTATTAAAATACAGTGGGGCCTTGACTTACAAGTTTAATTAATTCATTCCGAGACCGAGACCGAGACCGAGCTCGTTAAGGAGCTCGTTAACTCAAATTACTCTATCAACTCAATGCAAAAAATCGGCCAAGAGACAGCTGGTATCTCAAAAAACTCGTTAGTCGGGACACTCGTAAGTCAAGGCCCCACTGTACTTTATTTTCATTAATTTTATTTTATTAATAAAATTACATTGTAGTGTTCAAACTCTTTACTAATATTCATTGTCTATCCTTCCAACAATTATAAAATTCAATGCCTTCATTTTTTTTCTCTTTAGTGGCCTTTATTACCCAGGGATATTTGTGGAATTGATATTTAGCTCCACATACCTTGGCCTAATAACTTTAAGAATTCCATGTTCCCAATCAGTCAATTATGCTATATCATAGGGCATACAATTTCAGAGGTTCAAAGGCTATTGACTGAATTCAATTGTGATTTTTATATCACAGGCCAAAAAAAAAAATCTCAAAAATTGCAAACAGATGAGTCTAGAATGAGTCCTTACATTCTTAGCAAAATGGCTTATTTACCTTCTACATCATGTCCTGTAAGAAAAATGCTTTTTTTGTAAATGACATTTTATTGAAATCAAGAGTAGGCCTGGAAAAAAAAAGGGGGAGTACTACATATATTTTCTTTATTACATTCTTTGTGTGATATGTTCTGGCAAAATAGAAGGCATTACAGAAACCATTTAACTGAGAAAAAAATTCTACTCCTCACACAACTCTCACTGATGTCAGTGGGAGTTCTGTGAATGGAACAAATGTTGAACTTTACCCTGCAATGTTTAAACTGCAATCCTCCCTGCTCTTGGCGGAGCCTGGCTTCCCACTGAAAGGCATTGTAGTCTGTGCAGGGATTACACAGCGGGTTAATAGTCTAGTTTTTTTTGCTTCTTTTGGAGCAACAGATGAAACATAATACCTTCTTTTAGGGCTATTACATATTTTTCAATACAAAAGACTTTAAATGAGGTGGTGTGAGAAAGTAAAAGGTAGAGTCTGTGGATGGAAATTTATGTTGGTAATGATTCTTGAACTACCTTCTCTATTAGTCACTCAGAAGCATCAGTGAGTCCTATACATTAAAGGCAAAAATATTACACACTGTATAGCATATCAGTATGGGAGCCATGCTCACTCTGTTTTTGTTATACTCCATTACACATGTATAAAGAATGATTATCACCAAGATTCCAACACAGATGGTTTTTGGTAAAATGAGATAAAGTGATTATAAATGAGATGAAAACACAGTATCATCATTCCAAGGTAAACTTCTGCAGTACCAAATTGGAATGGCTTATTTCTTTAAAAAAAATAATATATAATTGATTTCAGAGAGGAAGGGAGAGAGAGATAGAAAGAAACATCAACGATGAGAATCATTAATCAGCTGCCTCCTGCACGCTCTCACCAGGGATTGAACCTGGGACCCCTCAGTCCGCAGGCCGACGCTCTATCCACTGAGCCAAACTGGCTAGGGCAGAATGGCTTATTTCTTTATATTTAATCCCATGAATACAGAAGATGTGACTCTAGTCATGAATAGCACCATTATCAGGATCCTATTGTTTCTACTTGGTGGAATATTTCCCTTTTATTTTGTATACTTTGTAAGTCCTTTATTTTCTACAATGCATACACATTGCCTTTCAAATAGAAAAAGAGAGAGAAAGAGAAGAAAGGGACCAGCTTTTGTTTTAAAGGAGCAGAGGAAGAGGAAGACAAAGAAACAGGAAGTATTTCAAGGTGAAATCAAAACTGCTTTTGTTTTTATTCAATAGAAGATTGTGAGTTACGAGAAAAAAATCCCCAGTGATTAAAAGTGAAAATGTTGGCCAAAATACGATGTGGAAAATCTATTGATACAGGCAGTAAAAGTAGTCACAGGGCCACATAGAAGTGAATGGCACTTACACTCTGTCTCAGGCTGCTGGGTTCATATTCCAGTTCTACAACTTCCTAGCAAGGTAATCTTGTGCAGGCAGGTTATCTATTAACTGGCATCATAATTTATTGTTCTGATAAGGATGTATTGAAGAAGAGGAGTGAGTCAGAAGCTTGGGAGGAGTTTACAGAGGCCAGGCTGTGCTGCTTGGATCAGCTGTAAAAGTCAGATACTGGCTTCCAAAGGTAGCTGAGAGGAACAGTGGGGAGCCTCAATGTCTGCAGTCAAGGTTGCCCTCTGTTCCACTCATTTTCTACTCAGAGGCACTTGGTACAGCAGGATCCTGTGTCCTGGGATATCAGACACACTCAGAAATGGAATGGCCTTTAGCAGTTTCCTTTCTTTTTAACTAATTCACAACTATTATTTTTTATAGTATGGATTGTTTTTTAGTTTATCTATACTCAATGTCAATGTTATTCATTTCTTATTTTTTTAAAACTTTTCCCTTATATAATATTTTGAAATCGATCTTGTTTGTGGCTTTTAGGAGAATTTAGCCTTAATTTTTTTTCTCTACTTGCTGTTTTTGGTGATTTTTTTAAACTCTCATTTTCTCTCTCCCTTCACCTGTTTGTTTTCTACAAACTTATTTTAGTCTTTTAAAAATATTTTGCTGGCAAGCCAAGATGGCATACAAGTACATCCAGCAGCTATGGAGGAAGAAGCAGCCAGATGTAATGAACTTTTCCCTCAGGTTGTACCGCCCGCTCTCCACATCCACAGAGTGTCTGGGGGCCTGGCTGCAGGAATGGCCCAGTGTGTGGCAGGCATAGGGGTATCCACAGTGAGAAGGCTATACAATGCCTGCATGACTATCTGGCCTCCTACTTGGTAAAGGTGAGAAGCCTGGAGGCTGATAATCGGAGACCGGAGAGCAAAATCTGGGAACACCTGAAGAAGAAGGGACCCCAGGTCAGAGACAGGGGACATTACTTCAAAACCACCCAGGTCCTGAGAACTCAGATCTTTGCAAATTCTGTGGACAATGCCTGCATTGTTCTGCAGATTGACATCAGCCCATCTTGCTGCTGATGACTTCAGAGTCAAGTATGAGACGTAGCTGGCCATGAGCCAGTCTGTGGAGAGTGACATCATTGGTCTCCGAAAGGTCATTGATGACATCCATCTCACTCATCTGCAGCTGGAGAGAGAGATTAAGGCTCTCAAAGAAGAGCTGCTCCTCAAGAAGAAGAATCCCAAGGAAGAAGTGAATGATCAACAAAACCAGATTGCCACCTCTGAGTTGACTGTGAAGTTGGATGCCCCCAATCTTGGGACCTCAGCAAGATCATGGCAGTCATTCAGTCCCAGTATGACGAGCTGGCTCAAAATAATCAAGAAAAGCTAGACAAGAATTGGTCCCAGCAGACTGAGGAGAGCACCACAGTGGTCACCTTGCAGACCACTGAGATAGAAGCTGCTGAGATGACACAGAGCTGAGACATACAGTCCAGTCCTTGGAGACTGACCTGACCTGAATGAGGAATCTAAAGTCCAGCTTGGAGAACAGCCTGAGCGAGGTGGAGATGCACTATGCCATGAAGATGGAACATCTCAACAGGATCCTGCTGCAGCTGGAGTCAGAGCTGGCCCAGGTCCGGGCAAAGGGGCAGCGCCAGGCCCAGGAGTATACAGCCTGCTGAACTGCAAGGTCAAGCTGGAGGCTAAGATTGCCACCTACCACCACCTGCCAGAAGAAGGGGAGGACTTCCATCTTGGTGACGCCCTGGACAACAGCCACTCCATGCAATCCATCCAGCAACGTGGTGTCTGAGGTCAAGACACCGAAGTTCTGAGGTATTAAGGCAGCAGAAGCGGGGCACCCCTTGGGGTGCAGAAGGCCAATAAAAAGTTCAGAGATGATTGAACATAATTTTTTTAACTTCATGTCCTAGTTTTAAGTCTTGTGTTAGTCTTTTTAAAGAAATTATCTTAAGCCTACTTTTTTCTCTTTCTCTTCTTCTATTTGATCCCATATTTTTTCTCTATTACTTGTCTTTATAATAATTGGCAGGAAGCAAATCCAAGAAAGTGTGAAGAGTAGAGAGACTTCACCTTACAAACAGAGGCAGAGAGGCATTCTTCTCTTTCCTCTTTCCTATGGCTACTCCTGCACTTGCCTCCTTAGATCCTTCCCAGGATTCTCCAGCCCCAACAGAACCTTAGTTCGTGAGTTGGGGGAATTGGAGAGTTAATTCCCTTCAGGGCCTTAAACTCATTACAGCACTTTTGATTTGTGAGAACATTTGCTACCATCTCACCCTGTTCAGCCCTTAGCTGAGGAAACTAAAATCTTAAAATCCATAGTTTCCACAGTGTAATCATTGGAATTTGGTCACACTGTGGCAAATACATATCCAGAAGCCTGGTGGTCTGGCCTAGGGGAATATGCCCAAAGAGGGGGTCCACCAGTGTGTGCCCAGGCCTGACCTTTGGAGGTAGTACTGTTGAGCTTCCCTATAGACAGTCATGGACAGCAGCATCAGAAAGACTCTGTGTCTAGTTTCTGGGACCATGTTTAAGCCAGTTTAATGCCAATTTATTTGTCATCACATTAGTTCACTTCCCTTTCTGTCAAGGTCAGAGGAGCACCCTTTGTTTCTTCGGCTCCTCTCTAGAGCACTGAAAAGGTACTACCCCAACTGCAATAAAACAGCAAAAGCTAGCTAGAGTTTCAGTTATCCTGGTTCTAAAATAGGGTTGCTCCCCACCTGATTTTTAATGCCTTTGTATTTCTTTTTTGTGAACTGCTGGTTTATGTCTTTTGTAAATACCTCTATTGAAAAACAAACTGATGGTTGCCAGAGGGGAGAGAATTAGGGGGATTGGGTGAAAAATGGTGAAGGGATTAAGATGGACAAATTGGTAGTTACAAAATAGTCATGGGGATATAAAGTACAGCATAGAGAATATAGACAATAATATTGTAGTAACTATGTATGATGCCAGGAGGGTACTTGATACTTTGTAAATTATATGATTATCTAATCACTATGCTGTACACTGGAAACTAATATAAAATAACATTGAATGTCAAAAAAATACTTCTATTGGATTATTTTCTTCTGGGTTTTAAAGAGCTCTTTATACTTGTGTTATAGATATTAGCTATTAATTCTTATACATATTTTCTCTCATACTGTCCTAGGTCTTTTAACTTTGTGGTATCTTTTGCCAACAGAAGTTTAAAAAATTTAAGTAGTTCTATCTGTCACACATTTCTTTGGTGGTTTCTGGTTGTTCGTTGTCTGGATTATAGTGGTGGCGATGTGGTATAGTTGAACACATACTGAACTGGGGGGGGGAAATGCGTTCTAATTATGCTTCTGCCACTAACCAGGAGTGTGACTTTGGGCAAGTCTTCAAACCTGAGGTTCTTTACCTGTAAAATTAGAAACCAGATGACCTCCACAGTCCCTTCCTATTTATTCAACTGCTACTGAGAATTCTCAGATTCTATGTTTTAAAAGCTTATTTTCTTTAAATAAGCCAAATGTTCTCCCTAAAATTAACACTTCTAAATTGCCTGGCAATGTTCTCATAGAGTAAAATGTAGCCAGTGTCTCAATTATAAAAACTCCTTAAGTTTTGGCATCTGAATTAATGACCTGAATTTTTATATGAAAGGTGAATGAGTTTATATCTACTTCCTCTTATAGGCCATAGGCTTTAGGAAATAAACTTTGCATTCAATATGTATTCTAAAGTATGTATACTATAGAACCACTATGTCAATGGACATTGAATATGGCTTAGGATATTTTATTAATGATAATGATCTTTTATTTGGTGTTTATAGTGTGCTTTCATGTACTTCTTCTCATTTGGTGCCCTGATAATCCTATGAGGTAGATAAAATAGGCCTTCTCATTTCATTTTATAGATCGTGAACTACTGCACAGAGAAAATAAATTATTTGTCCAAGGTCACTAATTAATAAATTGTAATGCCAGTGCCATAACTTTTCTGAAAGACAATAATATTGAGAAAAAATTTATTGGCTGTTTCATTACTTCGGAAGACAAAATAGAAATATCAGTTATGTATGAGGTAGGGTGGTCAGAAATCAGGTAAATGAAATAAAATATCAAGACTGAAAAAGAAAAATTATGTTGAAAATTGTAAAATAAATATTTGAAAACTATTTCTTCTCTATATATTTATTTTGACATAAAGAAGTACAAACGCTTTGGAAGGAAAGTGACATTTCTATAAGTAGCTTGATATGCTATATGGCAGGAGATATGAAAAAATACTATGTAAAGTTTTGTATAAGAAAACTAAAACCCTCAGAGGGAGTTTCCAGAGGTAGAAGGAAGAGAAACTTAGTGTCCATTTTAGAGGAAAACTGGAAGAACAAGAAAATAAAAAATGAAGAAAACTAAAATACTGTATGATCTGATGGTTGACATTAATTTAATGACATTAATTTAATGGCATTGATTTAAAGGGATTAGACTAAGGAAAACAGAAGAGAGAGGAAATATAAAAAATATATTACTCAGATCAGCATTTTGAAGGAAATTTGCTGTCAATTCCCATAAAATAAATTTCTTTCCAACTGAGGAAAATATGAGTATAAATGTATATCCAGAATTATTTTAGAAAATCCAACTAAGAAATATCATTTTACAAATACTTATTGAACCAGATTTGGGTGAGACTTTTCCAGTATTTTGATTATGATGTGGTCATCATCAACAATGATTTACTCCTACTTTCAAATAGAAATGACATGCTTAACTAAAAAACAGTTTTTATGTAACATCTTAGAGCAGAGCATTTAGCCTCTTACTATACCTCTGATTATGCTTGATGCCTATATATTGGCTATTTTCATGGCAGATTTGATGCTGAATAGTGTTTTTTTTTTAAGACAAAATACTATACAAAAAAAAGTAAAGCTATTATGTCAGCTTAAGTAAGTAGGAAAAGCAGTTTTGTTACTCAAAGATAATATTCTTAAGTGAAAGCCTCCATTGAAGGGAAGTAGGCAGCAGTATTTACCCTTTTCTTTTGTTGATTTAATAGTGTTATGATTTAGAAAAAGTATACATATTGAAACAGATTATGATTCATACCAGGGAAAATTTGAGATGGGAGGTAGATCAGAAGAAGGTAATAAAGTTGGAAATTATAGGCTCACTATTTGCTGCAGTTGTCCTAGTTTTACATATGTTGTCCCTGTGTAATTACTATTATTGTCTATTAATTAACTCTCAAAAGTGTTCTAGTGTGGATGATATACTATATGCTGTCAGTGCATTTAAAAAATATTTTTATTGATTTCAGAGAGGAAGGGAGAGGGAGAGATAGAACATCAATGATGAGAGAGAATCATTGATGAGTTGCCTCCTGCACATCTCCTACTGGGGATCGAGCTGTACATGCCCTGACTGGGAATCGCACCATGGTCTCCTGGTTCATAGGTTGATGCTCAACCACTGAGCCATGCCAGCCAGGCCTGTCAGTGCATTTTAAAGTGCACTACTAACAATAGCTAACACTTTGGAGTCTGCCAAGCATTGCACTAAGCACTTTATGAGCATTGTCCCATGTAGTCCTCCCAATAATCTATGAAGCCGTTAATACTGTAGTCCCCATTCTAGAGAAGAGGAAACGCACGTTTATGTTTATAGATGCTCAGGAACTTGCCCAAGTTACTCAGTAGCCAGCTTTTGAAGTCAAGCCATCTTTTTTCAGAGGTCACACAAATAATCACCATGCATTATTTATTTTCTCCACACTTACAAAACTATAAGACATCTGAAAAAAATTTAACTATGATAGGCTACAAAATGTCTGATAAAAAAAAAAGATTATCAAGCTTATACTAGGGGAAAAACAACTTCAAAACTTTTCATAAAACTTTTCACAAATAGAGGCTGACTTCTTGTGATTTATAAAATATTATTGAAAATATGTCTGGCCCTGGCTGGTTTGGCTCAGTGGATAGAGCATCAGCGTGCAGGCTGAAGGGTCCCGGGTTCGATTCCGGTCAAGGGCACATGCCTGGGTTGCGGGCTTGATCCCTAGTGGGGGGCATGCGGGAGGCAGCCAATCAATGATTCTCTCTCATCATTGATGTTTCTATCTCTCTCTCCCTCTCCCTTCCTCTCTGAAATCAATAAAAATATATTTGAAAAAAGAAAATATGTCTGAAAGGCAGAAACATGCTGTGGGAGGGATGATTTCATCCCCAAAGTATTATAAAATCCTTAATTTTAATTCTTGCATGTACTGCCTCTTTTGAGCCCTGGCATCCCTTTCCCACACACCTCCACCCTAACCTCCTGCCGTTCCTATCTAGGGGCTAAGATGGAAGTGAAAATAGGGAAGTCAATCCCTATGAAAAATACATGTTATAATGTGTTTTGATCTGATCTAACGCTTCTAGACTTTTTCAAAAAAAGCAATCTAACCCTAATCTAGCCAGAATATTAACTTTTCCCCAAACACTACTGTATAGTGTTTCAGGAAACCAGTTTGGTTTTAGGTAACCAGTTCTTTACTAGGTGTTGAGAAAGGGAGAAAAGAAGGATATCATTCTAAACTTTCCCTCTGCTAACTTGGTCTCCACATTGCTTCTGTGCAGCTGCTCAGGTGGCACGGGGAAATGACAGGAGGGCCCTTAAAAACAGCGGGTAGGCTCTCTGCTGAGAAACATCCTCCCCCCCCCCCCCCATGGGTGCTGTGTGCATTCCCTGGAATGGTGAAGGCCTTGAGGCTTTTCTTCAGTTATGTGGCTTATCTCTAGTAGACAGTAATTCCCCTCCTGAATCCAGCCATTGGGAAGGGGAATCCCAAAGAAAGAATTCCTGTCTTTCACAGAGAATTATTTAGAGAAAGTATTTAGAGAATCACAATTGGGAAGATCAAGCTATACCATCCACAAATATTTATTAGCTTACTCTCTAAGGTCCTGGAGTTCAGTTTATTATTACAGAATCACAGTTAGCCAGCCTTGTTTAAGGTGAGGTTTTACTTCTCCTTTTAATCATAGTTGAAACTGTGAAGTCCATCTTAGTTCAACTATGGGAAGATTGTCAGAGAAAACTAATCTGTAAAGCACCCATTTGTTTAAAAAAAAGAACAAATGGAAGATTTGGCTATATCTGTATGTGCTGTTCATATGAGTTAGAACTAAGTAGTCAGTGATGAATAACAAAGATGCATCATCACTTCTGATTACTGAATACCCTGATCATATAGCTGTTATGTCACCATTTTGTATGAGCACAGATGCAGAGTTCCTGCTGAAGATACTTTACAAAGGGATTTGAAAAGAAATATTTGTCAAATCATTTAATTGGTAAATGCATCCTGTCTTCCATCCTTTTAAGGCCAGTGTTTTGGAGCTCTTACCGTGTAAGTATCACATGGGGGGCACTTTATTGTCTATACATCTGTACTCTCCATATATTGCCTTCAAAGTTAAACCACATTTTCCTCTCCTACCTACACAGCATCAGCATATGTCATCATTATAGTCCCTGCCATCAGAAGCTGCTTTGGGGAAACAATCTGATGAATTAGGTATAAATAACTAGTAAGGCTTAAAATATTACCTTCCCCTGGATTATGGCTTTGTGCTAGAGAAATAGACTGAAAGGGATTAAACATAATGGTAAAATATCAGGTGAGTTGGAGTAGGGACTTTTGGTTATAGGACTTTTCTAGTGCAAATGATAGGGTTGTTCCCATATGTGAGTTTAACTTTTAAAAACAGGCTAGGGCCAGGACAGGTCCTATTTATCTAGGGTGGGGGTAGGGGTGGGGGAAGTTAGGTCTATTTGAGTCTATGATGTCACATGTAAAGAGGTGTGGAAGCCACCTGAGGCTAAACACAACCCTGGAATTCCGGACTCCTCAGGGAGGGTAGGGGGTGCTTCAGGACAGTGACCTTTCAGTTCAGAGCTCTGCCCTTGAGTCTGCTCAACGCAAACCAGTTGTTGAAAGTGGAGCAGGAAATCTTCCGTGTACAATATGCTAACTTTAGAACTGATCCAATGCCCAACACTCGTGTTCACATAAAATAACCAGCGAGGTATTACCAGCTTCCCTGGCTGCCGTTTCATTTCCTAGCTTCTTAAGCGCTCTTCCCTCCAGTTCAGCAGTGAACGAGCCTGAACACTGGTCCTAACAGAGAGTGAACCTTCAACCTCTGCTCCGGGAGAAGGAGCTCCCTGTGTCAATTCCAGCAGTTGTGGAAGTAGTTTAAAATGCTCCCTCCCCTAACAATGTCTTCAGTACCGTGGGGAGGCATTGCACGTGTTTGTCAGTAGCGTACAGCTCAGTGCGGTGAAGAATTCTGAGGGGCTGGATGAATTCCTCCCTTTGGAAGCGAGTCAGCAATCATGTGCAGGGCGCACAGCTCTTTATTCAAACTTGGTAACACGGAATTATCTCTGGGACCCAGGCGGAAGGACTGAACCGGCGACTCGAGGGACACGGAGAGTAATTACCGTCCCGCGCCCGGTTAAGCACCGCAGAGCCTGGGGGCGGGGGCGTGTTCCGTGGCCAGGACGTGCCTCCTCCGGGGGAAACCAGGCCGCCTTCTCCGCGCACACATTGAAAGCAGTAACTGCGAAAACGGCAATGTTACGGCTGAGGCGTTCTCTGCCATATGTGTTGACAGGAAGCGTTAAGAGTCCCTGCAGTAAACGCTGACGCTGCCTGGCTGAGCGACGGGGGCCAGCGCCGCGCCACGACTGCCCCGCCGGCACCGCGGGCGCTGGAAGCACGCGTCGCCTTCGGAGCGCGGTCCCGGTTTCTTCTAACAAAGGCTCGACCTCGGGGCGGATTCGTGTGCCGTCGTCGCTGCTACCACCCGACGGTTTTGTCAGCGCGCCCCGCCTGCATGCGGGCTGGGGATCGGATGACCCTAGCGACTCGCGCGTCCTTTGGGCTCAAAAAACATGGACCGTCGTGGAAGAGCGGACCCTGAGAGGGATCTAGGAAAGGACGGCGTGAGATCAAAGGTGTTTAACTCTGACCCCACCCGCTGAGGAGGCTAGGGAAACCAAAGGCCGTACCCAAGAAATTTTGTGCGACTCCTACGGCCCCACAGGAGAACCATCTGCGTTTCCAGTATATATGTTTTGCACGCGGTAACAGGATCATGCTTGAGAGGAGCAGAGGTGGAAGGAGCAA
>NW_005871048.1:44232390-44238354 GCF_000147115.1 Myotis lucifugus | reverse complement strand
GAACGCAGGGGCATGTAATATTTGGGTTTTAACTGAGCCGGGAAACCCAGAGGGGGATGCCGACTATATTTAAGATCGTCTGGACGCGATACGTTTGTAACATAACTTCCAGGCATTTTATGTCGGAAGTAAGTCCTTTTAGGATAGAATAGCTTACCTCTCAGGCATGCCGCATGACCTCTTGGACTCCTAGCGTCGAAAAGGCGTGGAAATATGCAGGTAATGTCTACCCACTAATTCCGCCGCCCGGCTCCGGGGTCGGCTAATTGGAGGAGTATTCGGCCTAGTGCGGCCTAGGTCCCAGCGTCCCGCCGCGTACGGGGCCCCGCCGCCGCCGTCGGGAGAGCGGGGCGCGCCGGGGGCCCGGGCCGAGGCCGCCGCCGCCCCCTCCGCCGCCGCCGCCCCGGCGCGGAGCTGGTTTTCCGGGTTCCCCTGGACCGAGCTGGATCCTGCCGCTCGCCAAGGCCGGAAGTGAGTTTCGCACGGTAATTCCGGGCGGTGTCACGAGTGAAAAGTTTTTTTTTTTTTCTCCCGGCGGAGATCCTGGTCGGGGCTGGGAAACTCCTGCAAAACTCGAGACGCGAACGCCAGCCCGCTCCCAGCCCCCGCCGCCGCCGCAGCCGCTCTTCCGACCGCGGGAGGCCGCCCCGCATCCGCTCTCACCGGGAGGAGTTCGGCCGGAGCCCCAGTGACTAATGAAGGGGAGGAAACCATGTCTGGCGGAGCCCTGAGAAAGCTGCCCTGAGACACCGTCCGACCGAAAGGTAATGGGCACGAAGGGTGTCTCCAGGTCCCGCAGCTCCTGGGCGGGGAAGAGAAGAATGCTGCTCCCTTTCCCCAAGTTGTCCTCAGTTCTCCTTTGCTGCTGTCGAGCTGGGTAGTGTTTCAGGTGCTCAAGAGCAGAATCGGCCCCCATCCCACCCCACCCCACCCCCCTCCCCAGCACCATCTGGACTCGAGCTATTTCAGCAGAGGTCGGAAGAATGCGGTGGGACGAAAACTTTCAAGCGATCGGAAGAAAGACCGCCTTTGTTCAGCACTAGGTCCCGAAGTCTTGCTTTTCCGGAGTATATACGGTGTATATATATATAGTTTTTATTTATGAAGTTGCTGAGCCTGGCAACTTTTGCTGTGGGAGAAAGTTAGTTAGGTGGCTGCAGCGAGTGATTTGCTGCTGTTGAGATGGCTGCCGCATTTGTTTATACTGTGACCGAGTATCTGGCCTTTGCGTTTAATCCTATATAGAGATTTTTTTTTTTTAGTTCCAATCTTTAGAACTATGTGAGAAAAGCCATATAAACAAAAACAAAAAAGAGCGATTCTTAGTTGTTTTTCTAGATAGGTAATAATATTTCTTCAGTATCTGGTTCCTTTCAGGCATTTAGAACCTTGTAATAGTCGTTGGGTTAATTAATTGAAAGCAGCGTCTGCTCGATGTTTCTATGTAACTGACTTGGTGGGAAGAAAAAGGAAGGGGTCGTGTTATGGATAAAGAGAGTTAGGATAGAAAACGAACCCCTGTGAGTGGTTGGATTTGTTGGGACTTCTCTGCAGTTGAGAACAGAACACACAGGAAGGGAAGTAGAGCGCTTGAAATGATTTTCATGGGAATCGCACTGACTGGTAAATAGCAGAGTGTTTACATGTTTGTGTTGGTCCTGACGTTGTGGCCCGCTCCACCTCAGTGGCTGGTAAGAGGTGCCCCACTCGGGGGGGCAGGAACTGGGGGAGCGTGGGCGACATTCCACCGGTCAGGGCTGCAAACACTTCGGAGCCAGTCGGCGGCCCTTGGAGGTCCAGCTGGTTCTGGTCGCAGCAAACACAGTGTTTCTCCAGTGGTGTCTTTAAAGTGTGTGTCTCCACCCCCCCCTCGTCCCCGCCCCCCCGTACTTTTGAGGTAAAGGGAGGTGAAAGTTAATACTGTGCTTTTGACTAGTTATTAAATAAATGTGAGATTCTGTGGGTAGGTATATCTTAAGTATAAATTGTTGGGTTTGTCCATGCTTCCCCAAGAAAAATTGTTGGCTTAAGTTCAAAGAAAAGAAAAAGTAGGTCTTAAAGAGCAGGATCAAATTATTTCACAACTTGTTCTTTGTTATTTAGTAAATACATTTCAAAATGGAATTCTTTTAACTGTTTGTTAGTATATATTTTGATTTTTTCCCCTCAGAGCTTAGTCTCTGGAAATCTTTTTTTTTTTTTAGTTGGTAAGATTTGGGAACCACCCAGAAATTCCTGTTCAGTCAAAGTAGCCTTATCAAAGAATTTAAGTGCATAACTGATCTACTTTATGATTTTGGAACATATCATTAGGCAGCGAAAGGTTATTCTTGGGCACCTGAAAGAGCGGAACAAAATAAATGGCATTGAACCTCAGTTTCCTTATATGGCTTATACTTGGCCTCAGAGCAACAAAGCCTTAATGGAGCAAGTCTTTTATAGAGAATTATCACTTTAATTCTCTGCATTAGTAAATTTTACATATAAAAAGTATTGCAGCACTCAAACTTAACTACTTAAATCCCTGTTTTTAGATCTTGTTCTTGAATTTTTTTCTTGAGGGAGCAATATGTTTGCAGAGACACATTTTTTAGAAGCGAGATATTCATCTTTGTAGTTGCCATCAATGCCTCCCTGCCCCTCCCCCTGAAAGGAAAAATTTACTTTGTGGATTACTTACACTTTTGTTAGTTTAACACTGAATTAACTTAATGAATATTAGGCCTTATGTATTGTCACAGTGTAAATATTTTCAAAGCCTTGTTTAAATGTGACAGTGGTTTGTAAAGAAATTTTAAAAAGGTGATAATCAGTTAAAATATCTCTAAATGACTTTAAATTTCGGACATTCTTAGTATTTGTGTGGGTTTTCTCAGGTTAAATTGTCAGATCTAGAGTATTTCCAGTATTTGCTTATATTGCATAAAATGTACATTTAATGGAACTGTTTACTTGAAGGTGCTAGTTTTTAGTAGTGATAAACTTAATCCTTCAAGTAATTAATTCAAGTATTACATTATGAAGTCAGTCTACTGTTTGAGAACAAGCGGTTGCAAACTTTTCATGTATTTTTCTAGCTTACAGAGGATAAAAAATGGAAACCAGCATTTTATTGTAATAACTAGATATTTTACATTTATCATTAGTAAGTCTTCAAAATTCAGCTACTTTAGAGATATTGGTGCTGAGCTCTTGGTAGTAAACAATATCATACTTTAATAAACACACTTTAACTTTTCAGAAAGTTAGATGCATGTATGGCACTTATTTTAAATAATTGCTTATAGATAACCTGATTTAGAGTTCAAGCTATTTTTGGTTTAGAAATAAATAATGGCAATATTTACAGAGTATTTGGGATAATGCAGAATTTTACTGGTTTTGGATGGCAAAGCACTTCTTTATGTAACTGTTACTTATCTAGAATTTTTTTTTAACACATTTCATTGCTTTTCACTCTTTCCCATCCATTTCTGTTACATGCTTTGTTTTTTTCTGGGAACACTGGATAAAAGTCCTAAAGATGTCCTTTTCTGACAACATATTGTTCACAATAGGTTATTCCGTTTTTGAGTGCATACTATTTGATCTTGAATAGAAAATGTGTACATGAATTGTTGCTATGTTATATTTGCTTTTGAATTTTCTAAGGAAATAAGCCCAGCACTTCTGTTTTTTACCTATCTTTGATTTATTCCACATTCTTTTTGTTTTTTTCTTGGTGCCTATCATCACTAATTATTGAATCCTATTACATTCATGTTTTGGTTTACCTTTTAGCTTTCTCCTCTATCTTATATTTTCTAATTGTAAAAAAAAAAAAAATCTAGCTGTTATTCCACTTTCTTTACTAATTCCTTTAGCTTCCTATTTTTAGTTAGCTTCATTTACTTCTCCTATTTTAGCTTCATTTACTTCCCCTATTTTCTCTATATTCAGCTGATGTTTCTTAATTATATTTTGTCCTTCCTCTCTCCTAAACTTTATTAGTCCATGTTTATCACCTAAAAAACCTGTTTAAAACATGAGTAGATAAAGTTTATTTTGTCAGCCCTGTGTAATTCTGAATATCCCTTTTGCATTCCAACTCAGTTTACATACCAATATTTTAATCTGGTATTTATTAATATGTTGTTTTTATTTATACTTTGTTGCCTCAATTCTTTTTTTTCTTTAATATCCCTTAAATTACCTTTGCTAAGATCAGGTTGTTATGTACTATTTTATTAAGACTCTCTACAACCACCTATCCATATTTTATTTGTTTGGCCTCTTAAAACACACAAACTTTTTATCTATGTACCTACCTTCTACATTTTGTTCTTTTTCTCCCTATCTTACCTCTTAAAGTTAGATATCTTCTCTGTAGTGTTCCTAAAATTTTGAAATTGCCTTTCTTTGTCTGTTTTTATGAAATAAGCACAGTGAAATTCTGTCATTCACTTTATTCTTGTCACTTCAAATTTTGTTCCAGGTGTCATTGGATGAAGAAGGCCTTGGCAGGCTTTATAAATAAGTGATAGTATGTAAGACAATAAAAAAGAATATCAAAAAATTAAGTTAATAAAAGAACCTACTTACATGGAGGTTATTTATCTATGACTTTAGGTATAGAATGTAGTAGAAAAACTTGAAAATAAAAAGACATCTAAGAAATCAAAACAGGCAAAATAAAGTCTGAGGACTTCATTCATAAGGCCATCCTTATGTGGAGCCCATTTAATTTTGTATATAGTAAGCTGTTTCCTGCCTTTTTGGTGTACCAGAAGGGGTGAGGAGACAGTTTGACAGCATCATAAAGTTATGGCCTATGGCATTGGTTCTCAACCTTCCTAATGCCGCGACCCTTTAATACAGTTCCTCATGTTGTGGTGACCCCCAACCATAAAATTATTTTCGTTGCTACTTCATAACTAATTTTGCTACTGTTATGAATCGTAATGTAAATATCTGATATGCAGGATGTATTTTCATTGTTACAAATTGAACATAATTAAAGCATAGTGATTAATCACAAAAACAATATGTAATTATATATGTGTTTTCTGATGGTCTTAAGCGACCCCTGTGAAAGGGTCGTTCGACCCCCAAAGGGGTCGCGACCCACAGGTTGAGAACCGCTGGCCTATGGTGTGACAGCAAGGGAATAGAAAAAAGGAAAAAAGACTGAAAACTTCGAAGACAGGGTTGTCTTGGACAACTTGCTTTGGGACAGAGTGCCTTATATATTTCATTTGTCCTTAGAAGGAGACACTCTATTATAGCATAGTATAATTAGAAGTAAATAGCCCTAAGGTCTTGGGATCTCCTTATATTCTAGCAAATTACTTAGAACCCAAAGCTTTGGTTTATGTGGGTTATATTTCCCATATTAGAAATTTTAAAATATTAATTTAAAATAACAATAAACTATGCATAACACTGTCTTAAAAAATAACTATTCTTCAAACCAAATCTTAAGCCAAAAGTGTGGGATTGTTATATATTTCTGCAAGTCCTTTATGTATGGTTGAATAGAAAACAGCTCGACTTGTCATATCCACTTGTACATTCAATCTTGCAGTATGTTTTGGTTGAAATATATGAAGAAAATCCAACATTATACAGATACTGTTTGAAAAGGGGAGGAGTATTTTCATAGCCTTTTTAGGTGATTGAGGGTATTCTTTGATACCATACCAAAAATTTTTTTAAAAATATATTTCATTGATTTTTTACAGAGAGGAAGGGAGAGGGATAGAGAGTTAGAAACCTCAATGAGAGAGAAACATCGATCAGCTGCCTTTTGCACACCCCCTACTGGGGATGTGCCCACAACCAAGGTACATGCTCTTGACCGGAATCGAACCTGGGGCTCTTCAGTCCACAGGCCGACGCTCTAGCCACTGAGCCAAACTGGTCAGGGCACCATACCAAAATTAAATTTGACAAATAGTATTTAGAGGGTAGCTGCAACGTCAAATG
>NW_005871048.1:44230949-44232290 GCF_000147115.1 Myotis lucifugus | reverse complement strand
TTCATTTCCTTGTTACCTAAAAATTTATTGTTTTTCTGCATTTCGAATCTTTCACCTGCTCATGGTTTAACACCATATATTGGTGTTTGAAAAGTACTGGTTCAGCCCTGACCGGTTTGGCTCAGTGGATAGAGCGTCGGCCTGTGGACTGGGGGGGGTCCCAGGTTTGATTCCAGTCAAGGGCATGTACCTTGGTTGAGGGCACATCCCCAGTAGGGGGTGTGCAGGAGGCAGCTGATCGATCTGTCTCTCTCATCGATGTTTCTAACTCTCTATCCCTCTCCCTTCTTCTCTGTAAAAAATCAATAAAATATATATATTTTAAAAATTTTTTAAAAAAAGAAAGGAAAGTACTGGTTCATTGAATTACACATTTCCCTCCAAGTGTTGACACATTTCATTATGCATTAACAAACAAAAAAATGTTAATATCACCACTAATCTCATCAGAAAGTCTTTAATTTTGTGAAGCTCTCAAGCTCAAAGTTTTTACCATTCTAAATTTTCACTTGGAAGTTGAAGTATTAATCATTGGTAACAAACATGTTAGTGTCTTTCCTTTGAAGTTGCAAGCTAACTTTATTTTTGAGAAGATGTCTGTCAAAGAACGGTAGGGTAGTTTTCTATTTGTTCGTTGGTCAAATGGTGTTCCATGAAAAAAAGGTTAATTACGCTCATAACTCAAAATAATTATACAAGAGCTTTAAAGAAAGACAAGTATTGAAATGTTGAGATGGAATAAAGTTATTTTTCACTGCTTCATTAGAGATATTCTTTTTTTTAATGTTTTTTTTGAATTTTTTTTTTTTTTAATTTTAGAGAGAGAGGAAGGGAGAGGGATAGAGAGATATTGAGCCCACAACCCAGGCATGTGCCCTGTCTGGGAATAGAACTGGTAACCTCTTTGTTCATGGGTCATGCTCAACCACTGAGCCACAGTGGCCAGACCATTAGAGATATTCTTAAATGAAAGTGGCATTTAAAAAGATATCTGGGCCCTAACCGGTTTGGCTCAGTGGCTAGAGCGTCGGCCTTCTGACTCAAGGATCCCAGGTTCAATTTTGATCAAGGGCATGTACCTTGGTTGCGGGCACATCCCCAGTAGGGAGTGTGCAGGAGGCAGCTGATCGATATTTCTCTCTCATCGATGTTTCTAACTCTCTATCCCTCTCCCTTCATCTCTGTAAAAAATCAATAAAATACATTAAAAAAATAAATAAAAAGATACCTGGGAGTATGTAGTGTGGTATTAGTATGGCTTGGTACCACAGCTTATTGTGTGCACTAAGGTACTAGAATTTTTCCCCCCACAATTTCTTCTGCACCATTGCTGTCAGGAAG
>NW_005871048.1:44228695-44230744 GCF_000147115.1 Myotis lucifugus | reverse complement strand
AAGGCCGCCCCTTTTTCCCTTGAGCAAAACCGGTTGGGGCAGGAAATTTTGGTTTTTTGGGGGTTTTTTTTTTTTTTTTCCCTCCCCTTACCCCCCCCCACCCCCCAACCCCCCCCCCCCCCCCCGTGGTGTCAGGGAGTATCTTGATATTTTAGCTCACTTATTTGGTCTTCAGTTCTTTTTAATTTTCCTATTTTTCGGGGATGGTGGGGTGGATAGAGTTGCTAAGAGCTCTTTGCTTTTTTTTTTTTAAAGTGTTTTTCTATTTTATTTTTTTCTTTAATTAAATCTTTATTGTTCAGATTATTACAGTTGTTCCTGTTCTTTTCACCCCCCCCACTGTCCTCGTCCATAGGTGCACGATTTTTGTCCAGTCTCTTCCTGCATCCCCCACAACCCTTTCCCTCCCAAGAATAGGCAGTCTACTCCCTTTCTATGCCCCTGATTCTATGATAATCACCAGTTTATTCTATTCATCAGATTATTTATTCACTTGATTTTTAGATTCACTTGTAGATAAATGTGTATTTGTTGTTCATAATTTGTATCTACCTTTTTCTTCTTCTTCTTCCTCTTCTTAAAGAATACCTTTCAGCATTTCATTTAATACTGGTTTGGTGGTAATGAACTCCTTTAGCTTTTCCTTATCTGTGAAGCTCTTTATCTGATCTTCAATTCTAAATGATAGCTTTGCTGGATAAAGTAATCTTGCTTGTAGATTCTTGGCATTATCACTTTGAATATTTCTTGCCACTCCCTTCTGGCCTGCAAAGTTTCTGTTGAGAAATCAGCTGACAGTCGTATGGGTACTCCCTTGTAAGTAACTGACTGTCTTTCTCTTGCTGCTTTTAAGATTCTCTCTTTGTCTTTTGCTCTTGGCATTTTAATTATGATGTGTCTTGGTGTGGTCCTCTTTGGATTCCTTTTGTTTGGGGTTCTCTGCGCTTCCTGGACTTGTAAGTCTATTTCTTTCACCAGGTAGGGGAAGTTTTCTGTCATTATTTCTTCAAATAGGTTTTCTATATCTTGCTCTCTCTCTTCTTCTGGCACCCCTATAATTCGGATGTTGGTACACTTGAAGCTGTCCCAGAGGCTCCTTACACTATCTTTATATTTTTGGATTCTTTTTTCATTTTGCTTTTCCGGTTGGGTGTTTTTTGCTTCTTCGTATTTCAAATCTTTGACTTGATTCTTGTGATCCTCTAGTCTGCTGTTGGAACTATGCATAATATCCTTTTTTTCAGTCAGTGTATGCTTAATTTCTAGTTGGTCCTTTTTCATAACATCGAGGGTCTCATTAGATTTCTTGAGGATCTCACTACATTTATCAGCGGTCTCACCAGACTTTTTGAGGGTCTTACTAAATTTATCGGTGGTTTCTAGAAAGTTCTTGAAAAACCTTAAAAATGTGGTTTTGAACTCTACATCCAGTCGTTTGCTTTCCTCCATTTCTGTCATTTGTGATCTGTTTCTTTGTCTCCGCATTTTTTATGCTTCCCTGTGTTGGTAGAGTGGCTTTGTGTGCTAGGTGTCCTATAGGGCCCAGTGGCTCAGCCTCCCCAATTACCTGAGGTGGACACTCTTGGTGCACCCCTTTGTGGGCTGGGTGCACAGTCTTGTTGTAGTTAAGCCTTGATTGTTGTAGGTATCACTGGGAGGAATTGACCTCCAGGCCAATTGGCTGTGAGAATCAGCTGTGTCTGCAGTGGGAAAACTTCTGTGCTGAAGACACCCTTCTGAGGCAAGACTTGCTTCAGTGGGGCTTTGGTGCTAACTGAGTCTGCCCCCTGAGTGTGTCCCTTATGGATCTGAGGAGTTGTAATTGGATGGTCCCACTCTGACCACTGGGTACACTGGCTCTTGGATCTAAGGAGGTGCTAATTTAGCCTCTGCCTGAGGCTACCCAGCAGGAGCTACGGAGAGATCTGCAGATTCCCCTTCCTTGTTTGGGGTTTGAGTGCCCAAATGAGCCCAGCTGTGAAGCAATGCAGCTGCTGTGAGCTTGGCTTTCTTCTTGAAGTTCTAGGTCTGTCTGCCCCAGCTGCAGTT
>NW_005871048.1:44216072-44228595 GCF_000147115.1 Myotis lucifugus | reverse complement strand
GCAGCTATGGCTGATCTCAGCCTGCCCTAAGGGGCCCCGCGTCTCAGTGTCCGCGGTAATCACTGCAAGCACCTTTGAGAGAAAGTCGCCTCAAGTTCCGAGTTCTGCCCGCTGCCAGACAGTCCAGTTTCTCCCTGTATGAGTCTGGGTCCCCAGAGACTCACCCGGAACTGGAGTTCAGAGCAGTCGGGGGCTTGTGACTCACTCCCGATTCAAAAAGACAGCCGCGTCCTCAGTTGCCAGCCCTTGCCCCGTGCGCCTCCGTACCTCTGCACTCCACCTCCGCACCTCTTCTCAGTCTCAGTGTGCTTTTCTCTTACCTTCTAGTTGTAGAATTTCCACTCAGCCAGCCTTCCTGTGGTTCTGGATGATGTCCGTTTTGTCTTTTAGTTGTATTTTTGATGTGGTTGTGTGAGGCAGCAAGTATAGGTGTGTACCTATGCCGCCATCTTGGTTTCTCCTCGCTCTTTGCTTTTTTATAGGAGTTGATTTTACTTTTACATTTTCCTCTATTATCAGTATAGGAAATTTGATCTTATTGTACATAGTATACCCATCAGGCTTTTGGTTTTTCCTCAGATGTTAGATTTTTTTGTTGTGGTGGTTCAAGTTTCATGTTATGGTCCAGACCAGGGTTCCTCAAACTTTTTAAACAGGGGGCCAGTTCACTGTCCCTCAGACCGTTGGAGGGCCGGACTATAGTTTAAAAAAAAACTATGAACAAATTCCTATGCACACTGCACATATCTTATTTTGAAGTAAAAAAACAAAACGGGAACAAATACAATATTTGTATTTGCATGGGGCCCACGGGCCGTAGTTTGAGGACCCCTGGTCCAGACTATACCATATTGGTTATTTAAGTATATTTCCCCCACCTAAGTGAATCCCTGTTCTTCTGGCTTTGGTTTATTTAGCTAATGGGTTTCTCTTTTAGGTATTTGGGTTCCTTGTCCTCTAACATGTTTCCTGTCCCTCAGGACATAATATTCTCCTGTTTTCACAATTACACTGCCCAAGTGTCTATACCTACAGTATAGAGAGTTGTGCTGGAGACCTTAAACAGGGCAGCTATTCTGTGGTTTTTACTACCTGGATGACTGCCCAGGACACACTGCTCCCAATCCTTCTTGTTAAGAAAACTTATCCTTCTTTTGGAGATCCCACTTTATGCTTGTTTTGTGTATCTGGTTCCTCAGATGTGTTGTGCTTTATTATCATTCCCCTCCCCTCAACCCCCCATTCATTTTGTGTTATCTACAAATTCCTTTCTGTTCTCATCTGTAGATATAGTACTCCCAGGTTTTTAGTACTGCTGTAAATTTTTTTGTAATTATTTTTTTCATATTTTAAAGTTTGGAAGAATAACAAATATACAGAAAAGTTGGAAGCATAGTACAAAGAACATTTTTGTTCCTGAACCACTTGACAATAAGTTGCCCACATGATATGTCATTAACCCCCAATACTTAATGTTTATTTCCTACAGTAAACAAGGACATTCTCGTACAGAATGGCTTCGTAACAATCAAAATTAGGAAGTTAACAAAGAATGCATAAATTTCACCAGTTCCAGTCTTTCAGAGCAAAAGGATCCAGTTTAGAACCATGCATTACATTTAGTTGCCATGTTTCTTTATTCTTTAATCTGGAAGAGTTTCTGCATTTACTTCAGGGTCTTGACACTTTTGAAGATTACAGATCAAGTTATTTTGTAGACTATCCCTAAATTTGCATTTCTCTGATATTCTTATGAGTATATCTTTGATTAGGTTTCATGACTAGATTTGTATTAGATCTTTGGCAGGCTTATCCTGGAAGTGGTACTGCATTCTTCTCTTTGCATCTTACTAGGTTGTAGGTAGTTCCACTTGTCCCATTGCTGGTAGTCATTGATTATGTGTGTAAGGGTTATAACTGCTAGACACCTATGTGAAGGTAATCTTAACTCATTTGTAATTAAATATTTTTAGGGTAGGTTTTTTTGAAACTGCAAATATTTTCTTCCTCATCAAATTTTTAATTTATTCACTTACTTACACTTACTAGAGACCTCTACCTACTAGAGGCCTGGTGCACAAAATATGTGTACAGGTAGGGTCTCTGAGCCTAGCCGGTGATCAGGCTGATTGGGGCCTTCTGGCTGCTGGCTGGGGCCTTCCTTCATCCCGCGTTGCCCCCTTGGTAGTCAGCGCATGTCATAGCGAGCGGTCGATCTCCCGAGGGGACACTTTGCATATTAGCCATATATATGATTATATTCACTGGGTTGTACTCCATTATCTTTTTTTTTAATCCTCACCTGAGGATATGTTTTTATTGATTTTTTTGTTGTTATTGCTTTTAGAGAGGCAGAGAGGAGAGAGAGGGGGAGAGACAGAGAGGAAGTGGGAGAGAGCAAAGGAGCATGGGGAGAGAGGCAGAGAGAAACATAGATCAATTGATTGCTTCTCGTATGTGCCCCAAAATCTAGGTATGTGCCCTGACTGGTAATCGAACCTATAACCCTTTGTTTTATGGGACGACACTCCAACCAACTGAGCCACCCCGGCCAGGGCTCCATTATTATTTTTATTTTGATTAAATTGTTCAAGAATCAGTACTTTTATTGTCCACATTGGATAAGTTCCTTGTGAAGATAATGTTGGAGCTCCATTTTACTGTGAGTACAGTGATTTTGATGCAGCTGTGTTTTTCCATATTGAGGTTATATTGTTTGCATAATTCCAATGTTTGGAGCATGTGTCTATCCTGATAATGATGTCCTTGGAATTTCAAACCTTAGAGTAATTTTAGAACCTTTGTGTATCTGGTGGTGGGGTGGGGAGGAGGTTATTTTGTTTGTATTAGCCAGTAAGAAACCCGTAATCTAAAAATGAATCTCCTTGACAAGGCTAACACCCAGCCTAGAAAAAGTTGGTTTGACTTCCCCATCCCTGAAGATTTTGGAACTGGTTTAAGAGGCATACTGGGATATCTTTTTGTGACTAGAATAGATTTACTCTCAGTTTTCTAGGAAAAGATAAGGATCCTGGCTGCAGCAAATGGATTCTTTGGGTGCCCTATTAATCTCTGGAGACTTAAAAAGCTTTAGTTAATTGTTCTGGGGCTAACTGCAGAATAGCAGAGACTGTGTATAGTAGATACAGTTTGATTTGTTAGATACCTGATATCAACATAGTGTCTTGATTGCTATTTCTTTTGAAAACAGTTCCCAAACCAGAAATTCTGGGAGTCATCTTCGTTATCTTCCTAACCTTAGTTATTAAAATCAATACTATTTCTAGCAAGTCTATCTTTTAAGTATGTAAGAGTGAGATACTTTAAGGTAGACTAGGAAGGTTGGAACTGGAACAAGCAGTGAGAAGCTTTTGATAGGTAAAGGGCTAAAACAATTTTTTTTCTGGTTATAAAAATTCAAATACAGAACTTATAGAAGATGAAAAGTCTCCATAATCCCATTTCCCAGAGATACTCTTGTTAGTGTGTTTGTATTTTTGGACATTTATATGTATTACAGCATAACTGTGTGCATGTACATACGTGTGCATGTATAAATATCTTTAAATAAAAATGGGGGATATATTTTATTTAATGTAAGGGAATTTAGTGTGTGTGTGTGTGTGTGTTAGCATTAGGATTGTTTCTAGGTTGTTATACATGACAATACTGTACAGAATATGGGTTTATTTTTTTAAAATATATTTTTTATTGATTTCAGAGAGGAAGGGAGAGGGAGAGAGAGATAGAAACATCCATGATCAGAGAGAATCATTGATTGGCTTCCTCCTGCATGCCCCTACTGGAGATCGAGCCCACAAACTGGGCATATACCCTGCCCAGGAATCGAACCCTGACCTTCTGATTATAGGTTGATCCTCAACCACTGAGCCATGCGTATTCACAACTATAAACCTACTTTTGCCCTACCCTTAGACATGAGATGGCTTCTTGACTCTTGTGGTTTCTTAACTTTTTTTGTTTATCTCTGAAAAAAACAACAACAATACTAATTATAAACATTTTCCTTGAACTGCTTAGTATTTAGTGTGATGCACAGTAATAATTATGTATATCAGTAACAGTTATTTTGGTCTTTTATTTGATTACTAGTGGCCCGGTGCACGAAAATTCATGCACATTAAAAGGGAATTAATTAGAGGAGATATTTTAATACTGCTATTTGCCCGTTCTCTATAATAGAAGTGTCAGAGATGGAAGAAAACTAGTAAAATGTATATGAAAATCTTCCTCCTGTCAGTGTCTGGGACCCAGAGTCAAGTCCCCGCCCACCCACGTGCGCCTCAAAATCCCACGAGACCCAGACCTGGCCACTACCCTCCTCCATTGGGCTAGATCCAGACCCGGCCGGTCCCACCCTTGTCAAGCCCCACCGGGCGGCGGGCACAGCCTCAGGTCCCCTGGCCCAGCACCTGGGCAGGGGGCACAGCCTGAGGTTCCCCAGTCCGGGGCAGGGGCCATGCCTTGAGGCCCCCTGTCAAGCCCTGCCGGGTGGGGGATGCGGCTTGAGATTCCCTGTCAGGCCCCATCAGGAGGGGGGGGCGCAGCCTCAGGTCCCCTGTCAAGCCCTGCTGGGCAGGGGCGTGGCCTGAGGTCCCCTGGCCCCGGGAGAGGGGAGCAGCCTCAGGTCCTCCAGCCCAGCACTGGAGTGGGGGGCGCACCTTGAGGTCCCCTGTCAAGCCCCACCAGGCGGGAAGCGTGGCCTGAGGTCCCCTGTCAAGCCCCTCCAGGAGAGGGGCGCAGCCTCAGGTCCCTAGTGCCAGGGAGGGGGGCGCGGCCTGAGGTCCCCTGTCAAGCCCTGCTGGGCAGGGGGTGCGGCCTAAGGTCCCCTGGCCTGGCGCTAGGGTGGGGGGGTGCAGCCTCAGGTCCCCTGTCAAGCCCCACGGGGGTGGGGGGAGCGCGACCTCAGGTCCCTGCTGATTGCTCGTTATGGGAACTCGGCCTCTGCTGTGGGTGCAGCCATCTTGTGTTACGGAAACCCCGCCTTCACTGTGAGCGCAGCCATCTTTATGTTGGAGTGACAGTCAATTTGCATATTCCTTCTTTATTATATAGGAGGATAATAGTAAACTCTCTAGTTATGTAGTTTATATACCTAATAAATATTTCCCAAGAGATCTTTGCCACTACTTACACCCTAGGGTTTATTTTTGTCAATTTTCATGTTTCACTGACCTTGGTATCATCCTTCATTGTAATATATTTAATAGATGATTTGGTATAAATAAAAGCTATATTCTCCAGAATGCTAATATTTTCTTCATATTCAGTGGATTTTATCACTGAAAGTGACTAACTTAGAAATAGTCTGTTCACATAACCTTCTTCCTTTTCTTTTTAATTATCAGAAGAGGAAACTATTGGCCCAGAGGGGGACGTGAAATCTTAGAGGTCATCTAGTTGCTAGTGCCATAAATGAGATTAGGAAAATAAATTCAGGTTTCCTGATTATTGGCTTTTCCCTCATACCAGCATTTTCCTAAGTATGTTATGAAGTGTACAGTTTCTTTGGAATAGCACTGTGGTTTTTTTTGTGTGTGTGTGTTTTTAAAATATATTTTATTGATTTTTTTTTTACAGAGAGGAAGGGAGAGGGACAGAGAGTTAGTTAGAAACATTGATGAGAGAGAAACATCGATCAGCCGCCTCCTGCACACCTCCCACCAGGGATGTGCCCACAACCAAGGCACATACCCTTGACCAGAATCGAGCCCGGGACCCTTCAGTCCACAGGCCGACGCTCTATCCACTGAGCCAAACCGGTCAGGGCAGCACTGTGTTTTATGTGCCAAATGTTCACTTTTATTTTACTTTATTTTGTACCTCCTTTCAATTCGCTTCTCCTCCTGTCCCAGCTTTTTGAGATATAATTGACATATAACATTGTATAAGTTTAATGTTTACAACATACTGATTTGGTGTACTTACTTTGCAATATGATTACCACCATTGAGTTAGGTATCACCTCTTATCATTGCACTATGTCACATAATTACCTTTTCTTTTTTTGTGGTGAGAATATTTAAGATCTATCTGTTAGCCACTGGCAAGCATTGTTAACTGTATTTGATCCCCAGAACTATAGTTTGTTTGTTTTTTCCTTCACAACTATACTTCTAACTGGAAGCTAGAATAGCACTGTTTTCCAAATGTTTTCAATAGATGTTATAAAAAAAAGTTTTGAGTACATAAATAAGGAAATCTTGTATTAATATACTTTTTTCCCTCTTTGGCAGATGCCAGTTCTTCATAGATGATTGTTTTAAATTTTAGAAATAACTAGAATAACATCTCAATTTACAAAAAAATGTTAGCATCAATATTTGAGCCAAGAAGTTCTATGGAGCCCTGGCAGGGTAGCATTGTCCCTGATACACCAGGTTGTGAGTTCAATCCCAGTCAGGCCACATACAAGAATCAACCAGTGAATACATAAATAAGTGGAACAAGAGATCGATATTTCTCTCTGTCCCCCTTCCTCTCTCTCTCAAATCAATAAATTAAAAAAAGTCCCATGGTAAGATTTATCCTAAGGCAGTATGTAATTTATAATTTTAGATTTTAACTATTTTTTAGTAGTTTCAACTTTAAAGAAAAATTAAAGTATAAAGTTCCCATAAACTTCACTGCCCCCATTTTTCCTGTTAACCTGTATATTTGTTATAATTGGGGAACAATTATTGGTACATTATTAACTCACATTACATTACAATATTAACTCACATTACATTACATTTACTTTAGGGTTTACTCTTTGTGATGTACATTCTATGGGTTTTGACACATGTATAATGACATGTATCCACCATTGCTGGCTAGAATAGTAGCAGTGTATTCAGTGGTGATAATTTATGGATGATTGAAATTAAAGGAGGAGAAGGAGGAATTAGAAATACTCTGTTAAAAGGTACTTGCACTATTTGAGAAAATCAAATTGCTTTTTTACTGGCACATATACAGGAATTGTGTAGCATCGATGTTCAAGTTACCTATATTGAATGTTTGGAAACTAATTTTTAAAGAGATGGTAACTTTTGGTAATTCGCCTTAACAATTTCTGGAGAAACAAGCAGAAGTGGAAGCATTCTCTTCACTAATTTTTTAGTTATTGTTCTACTTATCCATCAAGTCCAATTCAAGTACCATTGTTTCCCCTGAAGCTTTTCCAGATATTTAAGAAGTTTTCCCTTCTTTGGAGTTATAACTTAAAATCTTTTTTTTCATTGTTTTCTTTTTTATTGAATTTCTTGACATTGGTTAATTAAATCATATAGGTTTTAGGTGTACAATTCTATAATACATCATCTGTATATAGTATTGTGTGTTCACCATCCCAAGTCAGGTCTCCTTCCATCACCATCTATATCACCCTATACTCCCCTCCCCCATCCCGTGTTCCTTCTGGTAATCACCATACTGTTGTCTGTGTCTATGAGGTGGTGTATTTTTTGTTTGTTTTGTTTTTTGCATGCGTGTGTGCAGGAGTCTGTATTTGCTTGAATTGTGGTAAAATACACATAACATAAACTTTACTTTGTTAACTTTTTATGTGTTCACTTTGGTGGTATTAAGTACACATTGTTGTGCCAGTCAACACCATTCATCTTTAGAACTCTCTGCATCTTGCAAAATTGCAATTTTTTACACATTAAACAATAGCTTCCCATTACTTTATTCCTCCCAGCTGCTGGCAGCCAGTATTCTTTCTGTCCATATGATTGTGATTACTTGAAGTGCCTCATATAAATGGAATCATAAAATATTTTTCTTTTTAGATCTGGATTATTTTACTTAATGTCCTCAAAGTTTATCCGTGTTAAAATTTCCTTTATGAGACTGAGTATTCCATTGAATATACCATTTATTATTATTATTATTATTATTATTATTTTTATTTTTATTTTTTTGCTTAATTCATCTGCCGAGGACAGCTGGGTTGTTTCCATGTTTTAGTTCTTGCTTAGCATCATTTGAATATTTCTTGCCACTCCCTTCTGGCCTGCAAAGTTTCTGTTGAGAAATCAGTTGACAGTCTTATGGGAGCTCCCTTGTAGGTAACTAACTGCTTCTCTCTGTTCATAATCTCTTTTTGTCTTTAACCTTTGGCATTTTGATTACGATGTGTCTTGATGTGGGCCTTCTTTGAGAACACTGTGCTTCCTGGACTTGTACGTCTATTTCCTTCACCAGGTTAGGGAAATTTTCTGTCATTTTTTTTTACATAGGCTTTCAAGTTCTTGCTCTCTCTTTCTTCTCCTTCTGGCATCTCTATGATAATGAATGAATGTTGGTATTCTTGAAGTTGTCCTAGAGGCTCCTTATACTATCCTCATTTTTTTGGATTATTTTTCTTTCTAAGGTTTTTTATTAATTTTTAGAGAGAGGAAGGGAAAAAAAAAGACAGGAAGGGAGAGGAAGAGAGAGAAACATCAGTGTGAGACATTAATCAGCTACTTCCTGTATGCCTTCCCCCAATCTCCCCAGGATTGAGCTAATAACCAGGGCATGTGCCCTGACTGGGAATCAAACCAGTGACCTTTTGGTCATGGGACAAAGCTCAAACAACTGAACCACACCAGCCAGGGCTGGGTTCCTTTTACTTTTTACTGTTTTGGCTGGATGTTTCTGCTCCTTATCTCTATCTAATCTCTGATATGATCCTCTGCTTCATCTACTCTACTGTTAAGTCCCTGTAATGTATTCTTCATTTCTGACTGGTTCTTTTTTATGTTTTTAGTTTTGTTTCTAAGTTTCCTTTTTCTTTGTTGAAGGTCTCACTGAGTTCACCTACTGTTCCCCTAGTTTATTGAGCATTCTTATAACCAGTGCTTTGAACTCTGTGCCTAGTAGATTGCTTGTCTCCATTTTGTTTAGTTCTTTTTCTGGAGTTTTGTTCTTTTCTTTCATTTGGGACATGTTTTTTTGTCTCCTCATTTTGGCAGCCTCCCTGTGTTTGTTTTTATGTATTAGGTAGAGCTATAAAGTTTCCTAAGCTTGGTAGAGTAGCCTAATGTAGTATGTGTTGTGTAGGGTCCAGTGGCACAGCCCATTCACCTGAGTTGGGCATTCCAGCTGTGCTTCTCCCCCCCCCCCCCACTCCCCCCATGTGCACTGTGTGCACCCTCCTGTTGTAGATGACTGTGAAGCAAGGCCGGCTGCCACTAGTGCTGGGCCTGAGGCTACTTATGATTGGTATGGGCATGCCAAGGCCATATGCTGCTTGTTTGAGAGATTTTAGAATAGTCTGAAGCATGGTCCAAGATAGGCCCCTACACATGGAAAAGCCACTGGAAACAGCTTGGGTGGGCCCTCAAGTTGGGTTCGGCAACAATGATAGCCAGGTTGATGGAGACTCAGATATGGCACCTGCCTGCCAGCTCTGTGGGGAGGGGCTCAGAAAAGGAACAATGGCCTCTGCCAGTACTTCTGACTGGGAGAAAGCTGCTTGTCCAGCTCTCATCCTGATGCCAGACAGTTCAGTTCTTCCTTGTATGTTTCTGGTTTCCTTCAGGAAGCTACAGCCCCCATGCTTGAGCCCTTTAAGAGGAACATCTGGGACTCCAGCAGCCCTCTGTCTCACTCACCCACAATCCCCACTTGTTTTTACAGCCAGAAGTTATGGGGCCTTCTCTTCCTGGCACTGGAACTGTAGACTGGGAGGTCTGGTGTGGGGCTGGGACCCCTCACTCCTCTGGGGGCTTCTCTGCAGCCCAGATATCCCTTCTGATATTTATCAGCCACATGTGGGTGTGGGACCAACCCCTCCTACCAGCGCTGATGTGGCTGCTCCTTTATATCCTTAGTTGTAGGACTTCTGTTCAGCTAGCTTTCTGAACAGAAATGGTGGTTCTATATGATGGAAGCCCCCTTTCATTCTTTTAACAAGTTTTTTACAGAGTAAGATTTTTCATTTACGAGGTCCAATTTATCAGTTTTTTATTGTGCTATTCTTAAATATAAGATGCTTTGCTTATCTCTATGTCCTGAAAGATTTCTCCTATAAGTTTTTCTGAAAGTTTTAACATTTGACATTTATTTTTTTTCTTGTAGTCGGTATATT
Organism: Myotis lucifugus; assembly: GCF_000147115.1. Taxonomy (NCBI): domain Eukaryota; kingdom Metazoa; phylum Chordata; class Mammalia; order Chiroptera; family Vespertilionidae; genus Myotis; species Myotis lucifugus. The sequence continues at coordinate 44,218,514 of NW_005871048.1, read as the reverse complement.
AAGGAGACACTCATAAATTTCAAGAATTGCTTAATTTCTGATATCCAGTTTTAAGTTTGGGAACATGACTTTTTTTGTTGCTGTTAATCCTCATCTGAGGATTATTTTTCCATTGCTTTTCAGAGAGAGAGGGGGGGCGGGGAGGGAGGGAGAGGGAGAGGAAGGGAAAGGGAGGGAGAGAGAGAGAAAAAAGAGAAACATCTATGTGAGGTAGACACATTGACTGGTTGTCTCCAGCATGCACCCAGACTGGGCAGGGAGTGAACCTGCAACCCAGTTACGTGCCCTTGACTGGGAATCAAACCCGAGACCCTTCATGAATGGGGCCACTGAGAAACACTGGCCAGGGCAACACATGACTTTTAAACAACAATTAAAGCTATTTATCATAATTTGTTAACTACCAACATTCAATTACAGTTACTTTGAAGCATAAGTTAAATGGTTTAAAGCAGTGGTTGCCAACCTTTAAGACCTTGTCCGTGGACCACCGGTTGGCGACTGCTGGTTTAAAGTAAGCCTGTAACATACCTAAAAAACACCTTCATGTCTCAGACATGCAAATTGTCCATGTAAAAGTGTCATCACTCTTAATTTCTAAGTTAGCCTGCTCCAGAAGTCACTACTCTGAGGCTTATCATGTTGCAAAGAGAAGGTAAAAATGTAACCAAGGACTGATATAGTTACATATATTTTTTAAAAGATGGCATGAAGAAGGGATTCATAGGTGTAATTCTATAAGTGCAAGCCCTCAAGAAGCAGCTTATTAAGATAAACCCCTTCTTTGTAAAGGTATCATTTCTATCAGTGATACCTCAGGGTAAATTATATGCCATGCCAAATAACAGTTGAGGCAATAGAATAAATGCAGAGGTGTTAATTACAGTGAATCCCACTTAATGCAAATATACAGAATAACACTTCTCTACAAATTAAGTTGTCTTCTGACTGCCAGTTAAATTAAGGGTCGTAGACCAAAATCAATTCATATACCTAGCATTTCAGTAAGCTATTCCATGTACATAGCTGAAATTAATTACAAAGTATGGCCTATCAAATGCTAGGGAAAATTATTAAAAGTAGTTTTTACAGGTATTTAATTTACCTTTAACACTGAAGTTATAAATACAGGGCAAAGTCAGAGCTTTTATATTTGAGTTTCTTCATCATTTAACTGTTAAAGCACTACTATTGATGTATATAAAGAGCCAGGGTCTGTTACGTTCAGAACGACCGAAGAGATGACCGAACGCCAGGATGCGCACGTAGCAGGCTCGGGTGGGTGGGGGCTGGCGAGCAGGCTGAACTGCTGACCTCTCGGAGAGAGAGAGAGAGAGGCGGGGCTGATCAGCAGCTGCTGGTGAAACCTGGAGAGAGAAGCAGGATCTGATCCGAAGCCTCCATGGCAGCTTGCTGATCAGCCCTTGCCTCTCTCTTTCTCCAGGCCTCACCAGCAGCTGCACCTCTCTTTCTCTCTCTCTGAGAGGTCAGCAGCTCAGCCCGCTCACCAGCAGCCCAGGACAGCTGCTGATCAGCCCCACCTCTCTGATCAGGCCCAGAGGTAGGCCTGGAGACACTGACTGGCATAGAAACTGACCAGTCAGAACCAAATATGGGTGAACTGCGAGGAGCCAATGGCTGCCTAGGAGGCGGAGCTTCTGACGCTGACTGGCATAGAAACTGTCCAATCAGAACCTAATCTGGGTGAACTGCAAAGGCAGAACCTAAGATGAGGGCTGAGGAGGGGTTTTAAGGGCAACAGCTCTTTGGTGTAAGGTGTAAGAAAACGGTTCAATTTTTTAGTGACCGGTTTTGCAGTATAGTGCATATGGCTGGCTATCAGTCCAGAAACAAGGATTATGTATTTTTGTCTGCTGAGAGCATCTCCTCCTGCTGAAAAAGGCTCCCCCCCCATGTAAACAATCTTATCCCATCTAATAAAGAGGGAATATGCTAATTGACCCTCATGCTGTTGCAAAGATGGCCCACCCACAGCCAATAAGGAGGAAATATGCTAATTGACCCTGCCCTCAAAGATGGTGGCGCCCACGGCCAGTAAGGAGGGAATATGCTAATTGACTGCCATGCCCTCAAAGATGGCAGTGCCCACAGCCACAAGATGGTGGTGCCCAGACCCCTCAGCCCTGCCAGGGTGGCAGGTGTGCAGCAAGGGGGCGGGCCTTGGGGCAGGCCTGGCCGCTCCACGTGTCTGCCTCTGGAGGCTCCCAGTCCCCTCAGCCTGCCGGCCGGCCCAAAACACAAACAAGCCTCAGATATCGGCTGCCCAGCCGCCCAGGGCTGCCCGAGGCTCAGGTAACCAGAGCCGGCCGAGGCTTGCGCTGCCGGCAGTGGCAGCAGCAGAGGTGTAATGGGGCGTTGCCTTCCCCTGATCGCCGGGTCGCCTCCCGCCCCTGAGGGTTTCTGGACTTTGAGAGGGGGCAG
>NW_005871048.1:44212982-44215972 GCF_000147115.1 Myotis lucifugus | reverse complement strand
CCCCCCCCCCCCCCCCCTACACGAGTTTCATGCACTGGGCCTCTAGTTATCTATAATAATAAAAGCATAATATGCTAATTAGACCGAGCATCCTTTCGGACGAAGCTGGGGCTGCGAGCGAAGTCTGGATCCCGGGTGCCAGCCAGCGGCCAGAGGGAAGCCCGGTGCCAGCAGCTGGGGGATGGAAGGCCTACTCTTGCACGAATTTTGTGCATCGGGCCTCTAGTATTTTATAAGCCCTTTGAGGTCAGAGAACCACATATTCTACTTTATATTCCCACAGCACCCTTAGTAATGAGGCAGTGAATAAATAGGTGACTAAATGATGTAATTGAGATCTATAAAGGGGGAAAAAAAAGACCTATAAGAAAAAGTAATACTTGATTAGTAGAAAATTAAATTTTTGTTTTTCTTCTAGTTTTCTCTACATATATGATGCTATTTTACTTAAAAAGTAAATGGATCTTCAGCTCTAAAGGATATTTAAAATGATTTAGTAGAATCATAGGTATTATACCTAAAATGTTCATCTGAATCCTACTAAAAATGAATCTTTTAATAGATAAGGCTTTCATCATGTGGTGATATTTTTAAGCTTTACTTATAAGTATTAATCTTTCTATAACAAAGTGTTAACAGTGATCTGGTTTTCTTTGGACAGTTTGTAATGTTTATAATCATACCAAGGCTAAGATAACCTTAAAGCAAACACATTAGCTTTATAGAAAAACTAGAGGCCCGGTGCACGAAATTTATGCATGGGTGGGTCTCCTCAGCCCAGCCTGCACCCTCTCCAATCCAGGACCCCTGGACCACTGGCTCCTAACTGCTTGCCTGCCTGCCTGCCTGATCGCCTCTAACTGCCACCCCTGCTGGCATGGTCACCCCCAACTGCCCCCCATGCTGGCCTGGTTGCCCCCAACTGCTCCCCCTTCTGGCCTAGTCACCCCTCACTGACCCCCCTGCCGACCTGGTCGCCCCATGCAGCCTGCTGCTCGGTTGTTTGGTTGCCCCTCACTGACCCCCCCTGCCAGCCTGGTCGCCCTATGCAGCCTGTTTGGTCATCTGTTCGGTTGCGATGGTCACTTAGGCTTTTATATATATAGATGAGGATTTCAAACTATTCTCTCTTGTGGTGGTTTTTTTGTTCTGTTTTTCTGATTCCTACTGTTGTTTTTTCTTTGCTCATGGTTCCTTCTCTATTGCTTCTCTTCTCTGATTTAGGGGAAAAATCTACACTAATAAAAGAGTAATATGCTAATTAGACCGGGAGACCTTCTGGACATCCTTCCAGACAAAGCCAGGGGCGTGGCCAGCCTGCAAACCACCCCCAAATGGCCCTCAGCCCCTCACCCAGACCGGCCACATCCCCCAGCAGGGGCACTCACCCCAATGGAGGTGTGGCCAGCCTGCAAAAAGCCATCAGCCCCTTGCCCAGGCCCAACCCGCCCCCAGCGGGGACCCCCACCCTGATGGGGGTGTGGCCAGCCTGCAAATGGCTATCAGCCCCTCGCCCAAGCCAGCCATGCGCCCCCCCCCCCCCAGTGGGGACCCTCACACCGATGGGGGCGTGGCCATCCTGCAGATGGCCCTTGCCCAGACTGGCCACGCCCCCTTGTGGGGACCCTCACCCCTTCTGGGCGTGGCTGGCCTGCAAGTGGCCATCAACCCCTCACTCAGGCTGGCCCCACCCCCAGCAGGGACCTTCACCCCGATGGGGGCGTGGCCAGCCTGCAGACTGCCCCAGCGCCTCGCCCAGGCCGGCACCACCCCCATTGGGGACCCCCCACCCCGATGGGACCGTGGCCGGCCTGAAAACCGCCCCAGGCCCCTTGCCCAGGCCAGCCCCCAAGGGGACTCCCACCCTGATCCGGGACCCACTTCAGGGCAGAGCAACCCATGCACCAGGCCTTTATACTAATAAAAGGGTAATATGCTAATTAGACCGGACGTCCTTCCAGACAAAGCCATGGTGGCGGGGCCAAGGCAGAGGCAGTTCGGGGTGATCAGGCTAGCAGGGTAGAGCAGTTAGGGGGATCAGGCTGGCAGGTAGGTGAGCGGTTAGGAGCCAGTGGTCCTGGATTGCGAGAGGGATGTCCCATATTAGAGAGGGTGTAAGGCCGGGCTAAGGGACACCCTCCCCCCCCCCTCCTGTGCATGAGTTTCGTGCACTGGGCCTCTAGTATACTTACAAAGAAATTCATCTTAAGAAATAAGCTTTGCCTTCACCAGGTGAATTTGCATTTTAATAGAGGTGTTTGGAGAGGGTCTAAAATAAGGGAAGGAGGGAGGGAGGGAGGGAGGGAAGGAGGGAGGGAAAGAAGAGAAAGAAAAGAAAGAATTTGAAGCAGTGTGGCACAGTGTCCAGGATCCTCAGATCAGGTCATGCTTTTCAATAGGTTTGGATTGGTTTCTAGGATGGTATACACACTGCACAACAAGCATACTAGTGGCATTAACTTGTGTCCTGGTATGTTTCTTTTTTTTAAAAGCTATTTTTCAATTGAGCTATAATTCACATGCAATAGAATTCACCTGTTTAAAGTGTACAGTTCAGTATTTTTAGTACATTTGCAAGACTCTGCAACCATTTTCACTATCTGTAACTCCTAAAACATCTTATCACCTCCTAAAAACCCATACCTATTATTAGCCACTCCTGTTTCCCCCTGCCCCTAGACTCTGGAAACCACTAATCTACTTTCTATTTCCATTAATAATTTGCCTATTCAGAGCATTTCATTAAATGGAATCATGCAATATTTGGTGTTTTGTGTCTGGTTTCTTTTTTTTTTTTTTTTGGAATGTTTTTATTGATTTTTAGGGAGAGGGATAGAGAGATAGAAACATTGATGAGAGAGAAACATCATCGATTGGTTGCCTCCTACATGCCCCATACTGGGGATTGAGCCTGAAACGTGGCCATGTACCCTGATCAGGAATCAGAACTGTGACCTCTTGGTTCCTGGATTGACACTCAACCACTGAGC
>NW_005871048.1:44210325-44212490 GCF_000147115.1 Myotis lucifugus | reverse complement strand
CCAAACTATTTTCCAAAAGTGACTGTACCAGTTTACATTTCCTTCTATAATGTATGAGGGTTCCAGTTTCTCCACACCCTCCCTGACACTTGTTATTGCATGTCTTTTTCATTATAGCCCTTGCTAGCTGGTGTAAAGTTTTATCTCATTGTGGTTTTGATTCATATTTCCCTAATAACTATTGATGTTGAGCATCTTTTCGTGTGCTTATTAGCTATTCCTGTATCTTTGAAGAAATGCCTGTTCACATCTTTTGCCCATTAGTTTTATATTTTTTTTATTGTTGAGTTTTAAGAGTTCTTTATATATTCAGGATACAAGTCTCTTATTAGATAGATAATTTAAAAATATTTTCTCTCATTCTGTGGATTGTTTTTTTCCCTTGCTAGATAGGGTTGATATTCTTTTTTATTTTAATGGGAATGTCTCTGGTATTTCTTCTATTTTCTTGAACATGATGCTAATGGTTGATTTTTTTTATTTATTTTTTAACTGAGGAAATATCCTGTTTCTAGTTTACTAAGATTTTTGTCAAGAATGTTAGATCCTTTTTGGCAGTTTCAAGAAGATTCCTCCACCCCCACCCCTTCATCTATTTGTGTGATGTACTGTTAATAGATTTTTCTCAAGTTTATTCATCTTGGCATTCCTAGAATTTATTCTCCTTAGTCATGTATGGTATTACTACTACATTTGAGTTTCTCTTCAAATCTAGGATTTTTTTGAAACATTCTTGAATACAAATGGTATATGTGTGTTTATATTAATTTTTGGGTATTTGATAGGTGCTGGTATTCGAATTATGTTGAATTTGTATCATGAATTGGGAACATAATGAGTCCTGAACCTTGTGTTAAATTCCATTCCTTGAAATTTTGCAAGTGCTTAGTGTCTTTTAGAGAAATAGTTTATTGACAAACTTTTAAATTTTTTGATACTCTATTTCTTTTTTCTTCTTTTTTTTAAAAATATATTTTATTGATTTTTTTACAGAGAGGAAGGGAGAGAGAGAGAGAGTTAGAAACATCGATGAGAGAGAAACATCGATCAGCCGCCTCCTGCACATCTCCCATTGGGGATGTGCCTGCAACCCAGGTACATGTCCTTGACCGGAATCGAACCTGGGACCTTTCAGTCCGCAGGCCAACGCTCTATCCACTGAGCCAAACCGGTTTCGGCGATATTCTATTTCTTGAGACAGTTTTGTAATTTAAATTTTTATAGAAAGTCATCAAAATGTAAAATATATTACTATATATTTTAACTTAGTAATTTAAAAAAGCTTTTTGTTTTGTAGTATATGATAGGTAAAGGTCTGTCTAATCCTAAATACAAAAATACTTTTATTTGTGCTATTAAATTCCCATTCTGATTTCTACTGGTATGTTTTGTATCTTTAGACTTGCTGGGAAACTGTTTATTCTTAATGTTTATATTTGGCTACTCCCCCCCAAAACAGAACCAGCTCTTGGATTCACTCATCATTTTTACTCTTTCACTCTTCTAAATTATTACTTCCTGCTTTTTCTTTTAAATCCCTCCATTTAATGGAGATATTCTGGTGTCTAACAGGCCATTCTGGTGTCTAGCAGCATATCCTCTGGTCTCACCTGTGATTTTAACTCTAGGTACAAAAACAGTACCATAGAGCTCAGTGAGGCTAGCTAGACCAGGAAGTGAAGGGAAGTTAATTTCCATGGAGCCAATTCCTAATAGTGGGAGACAGGAGCAGATGGGTAACAACAGCTCACCTCTCTACCTATAGGCCAGGGGTGGGGAACCTTTTTTTTCCCAAGGACTATTTGGATAGGTATAACATCATTCTCAGGCATACGGAATTATCAGTTTAAAAATTAGCCTGCTATATTTGGTCAGACATTTAATTAACTCACCCTAATGTCTTGCCAGGGCCGGACCAAATGATTTTCACAGGCCTTATACAGCCTGCAGGCTGGACGTTCCCTGTCTCTGCTATAGGCAGACAATTCTGAGAGCTCTCCTGTGTTTAAGTAAATGAGCCCCAGTTGTTCTTGGGAATGATTTTGATAATGTACCGTTCCTTATATTGACTTTCCCTCCATCTCTGTCATACTCTTCCTGCTCCCACAGGTCATCTCCTAGACAGAATACCTGTCAGCCTTTGCTTTTGGGAGAGCCCAAACTGA
>NW_005871048.1:44207822-44209345 GCF_000147115.1 Myotis lucifugus | reverse complement strand
GGTGAGCACAGGGGCGGGTCTCAGCCCATCCTCTGCGCCCCCGCCTGGCCCCTCCCGCTGCGGCCCCGGTCCCCTGTCTGCTGGCAGCCCCGCTCCCACCGCTGCCACTCCCATGTGCTGATGGCGCCGGCCCCGCTCACACCCGCTGATGGTGTGGAGCGATCGGGGCCAGCGCCATCAGCTGGTGTGAGCGGCGGCTGCTGCCCCGATTGCCCCTCAGGAGCAGGGTGGGTGGAGAAGCCCTGAGGGGTGATCAGGGCTTGCAACTGCAGCGCACATCATAGCGACTGGTTGTTCAGTTGTTCCGCCGTTTGGTCTATTTGCATATTAGCCTTTTATTATATAAGATCGTGGAATGAAAGATTGTTTTCTGTAAAAATAGGCCCTCTTGTTTTACAAAGTATGTCATTCCTCCTAAACTGAGATGGAGAAGAATTCTGAAAATTTTTCTTCTACCTTGAGCAATTTTCCTTCATGATAAAGAATCTTGAGTTTTGGGGTTGGGGGAAGGTAGAAGTGGGGGAAGAATCTTGAGTTTTATATCTAACTAGAGGCCTGGTGCACGACATTTGTGTACTGGGGGTGGGGGGGTCTCTCAGTCCAGCTTCTGGCTGAGCGGTGCTCCCCCTGTGGGAGTGCACTTACCACCAGGGGGCAGCTCCTGCATTGAGCATCTGCCCCCTGGTGGTCAGTGCGCATCATAGCGACCAGTTGTTTTGCCGTTCGGTCCATTTGCATATTAGGGTTTTGTTATATTAGGAACTCCTAAATCAGAATCTCTAGGTGTGGTAATCTATACTTTTGAAAAATACTGTACATGAATTTTATTCAGTTAGTTCCACCATCGCACCCCAGGTTTCTGTTTTCCTCCTCATGAGTAGCTTTTTTATTGGTGAGAGATTTTGCTAGGACTGTGTGAATTGTTGCCTAAATTGCTTTATAAAACAATTTCAATGGGCTCTTCTCTTTCTTTAACTAGATTATTTCCACCTGCCTACAGATCCATTGTTGTGACTCATTCTGCCCTCACTACTGCTCTATTTTTCTAATGTCCTTCATAGCCAAACAGCCTGAGTTGTCTTTATTTATGCCAAGTTATGCTGTTCTTATTTCTTGAGTCCCCTCCAAACATTTTGTTCTCCACCACTCCACAATAAGTGATCTTGTCAAGATAATAACCTTTGCATTACTATACAGTGGTAATTCTCATTAACATACTAGTAGCTGATAATTTCTTCCTTGAAACCATCTTTTTTCTACCTACATTTATTCCCTTGATGCTTTCACCTAATTTTATTGCTTTAAATATCTCTAAGCAGATGACTTCCAAATTTATATCCTCAGCTTGGATCTCTTTCCTTCATCTCTGAACACCCATATCCCAACTGTCCCCTCAGGATCCCACTAAGACATCTGTCAGGTGTTTTTACACTATTGTTTCAAAGCACAAGCCCCTCTCATCTCTCTTCTCTCCAACGTGCTCCTTCCATGGTCTTAGTCCATCTCAGTTTATTGGCAGTTCC
>NW_005871048.1:44188186-44207612 GCF_000147115.1 Myotis lucifugus | reverse complement strand
ACCAGGCTATCACATATGTGGGAATATGTAGAATGACAAATTTTTAAAAAATATATTTTATTGATTTTTTACAGAGAGGAAGGGAGAGGGATAGAGAGTTAGAAACATCGATGAGAGAGAAACATCAATCAGCTGCCTCCTGCACACCCCCTACTGGGGATGTGCCCGCAGCCAAGGTATATGCCCGGAATCGAACCTGGGACCCTTGAGTCCGAAGGCTGATGCTCTATCCACTGAGCCAAACCGGTTAGGGCTGTAGAATGACAAATTTAGTGGCCATCCTTTGCTTGCTACATACAAAGGTATTGTTTGTGGCATGTACTATATGTAGAATTTGTGGAGAAGATTAAACAACTCAGTAGTCCTAAACTACTTAGCATAGAGACAAATAGCCTGTTACATTACAGTGATTCTGTAAAACTTCAAAACACATTTATTAATATCACTGAATTTTTAAGAAAGAGACTATGATGTATATGCTTTTTATTAATGGGATTGTTTTGGGTTTCAGGTTATCTCACTTTGGAATATATGTTGGTTACAGGTATAGAAAATTTAGCAATGGTTTAAGCAAATAAAAATTTAGTTATCTTACAAACTAAGAAATCCAGAATTAGATAGTAGTTAGCATTGCTTCAGCTAATTTTAACAGCAATGCTATTAGAGACCCCACAGCTGGTTTTGTGCTTCTACACTGTCAGCCTTATTGATTTGGTGTTAATTCTCTTGCTTGCTGACTTTTATGGTTCTAGGACAGGGGTGGGCAAACTTTTTGACTCGAGGGCCACAATGGGTTCTTAAACTGGACCGGAGGGCCGGAACAAAAGGATGGATGGAGTGTTTGTGTGAACTAATATAAATTCAAAGTAAACATCATTACATAAAAGGGTACAGTCTTTTTTTTTTTTAGTTTTATTCATTTCAAACGGGCCGGATCCGGCCCGCGGGGCTGTAGTTTGCCCACAGCTGTTCTAGGATGATTGTTGAGTAGTAGACATTACATTCACATCTAGTCCTGGATATGGACAGCACATTAAAAAATTTTTTTTAGAATCAACCCTCCTCATTCCACCCCCAAAGCAGATTTCTGAGTATATGTCATTGGTTTTAACTGTTATCCATTCATTGCCTTTCCAGCCTTAGAAAGCTTAAAAGTGGGTATTTAGTGGAGTCCATTACCAGCCTGAGAGAGGAAAAATTCTGGAAAGGAGAAATAGAATCTGATAAGCAATTAATAGCTTCTGCCACATAAAACTATCAAAAACTACTCAATTTCTATATAATTGGTGATTAGCATTTATTTGCTTGTAAAAACTTGATCATTTCTCAGTAAGTTCAGATAAATGGGATTTTAATGGTAGATTGAGAGATATTTGTTATTTGATATAGAGCAGGGCTCTAGATAGCATACAAATGAATTAAGAATAATCCAATGACTGACTGAGAAGTTAGCCATTTATTTAGAAGTTAGCAAGTTTGCATGTATCAGTTTACACTGGTGAATTTTTGAGAATTTTAATTTACATTTTGAGGTAAATAAGAAATTAGAAGAGATGTTCCTTAGAGTCATAAAAATCTAATTTTTGTGTTAATTTTGTTTGTTTTCATAGAATGTTGGCTCAGTTAAGAAACAGCAGGGAGATAAATTCAGCCAAGTGGTAAGTGGCTTTAATTTTTATTGTTACAAAGTATTTTGGGGGGAGAAAAAGGAAGTGTTTGGCTGATTATTATGCCTTTTTTTCTTGGCTCACTCCTCTTTCTCCATTTGATTAGAAAATTTTTTTCATCTACCGTGTTGTCTGATTTATGAAGTGACTCTTGCTTGTCACAACACTAAAATTCTAATTAGTAGTCTCCATGTTGATCTCTTCCTGTTCAGACTAAGTGAGGCTTTCTCCCTTTGGTTTGCTTTCTTACAATATTGTGTAAGGGAGGATCTCTTTGGGTGTTGTCACTCACTTATTTCCTCCTCTCCCCTCAATAATTGAAGTTCCTTCATTTTCAATCAGCAGTGTTTAGTCTGCTGAATTGGGTCCATTTTTGTATTGGCTCAAGGCCCACTGTATTTAATCTGAAGTCTAAACTGTTCTCTTCATAGCCTCTGTTCACAGAAAGTTTTCATTTGAGATATAAACTCTTTTTGTAGCTTCCTAGAGCTATGCATCTAATTCCTTTTCTGACTTAATTGTCTCTTCTGACCTCTGCAGTTTCTGAACATCTGTCTGCGACATGATCTATTCATGATTTCCAATATAGAAAAATCTTGGAAGTTGTTTTACCTTCGTTAACTATTACTTTGAGGGGGAACAAATAGTGGTAGACTGAGACTTGAGTTGGGGTGGTGAACACACAATACAGTGTACAGATGATGTATTGTAGACTTATACACCTGAAACCTGCATAATTTTGTTAACCAGTGTCACCCCAATAAATGCAATAAAAAAAACAATTACTCTGCCCTATAAATTGCCATATATCTCAAGTGACCTACACAGATAATATCTAAAACAACTTTTTAAAATCACATATATTTAATAACATTCCATGTCCTTTATTCTCAGAAATTATACTCACAAATCTGTTATGATTTCTGGAAAATGGACTTTTAGGCCATATCTTTCAAGTTCTTGGCTACTATCATATTATGTAAATATAAGCAAAGTAGTTATAATATGATGAACCAGAATAATAGAGACATCTCACCGTAGTTGTTCCATAGAACTTCAGTGATAGAAATGTTCTGTATCTTCTCTTATTCCGTATAATAGCCATAGCCACATGTGGCTACTGAGCATTTAAAATGTGCTTAGTGCAACCAAGAAACTAGATTTTAAATTGTATTTGGTTTAACTTGAATTTTAAGATTAAAATGCCACATGGTCTAGTGGTTACCATATTGGGCAGAGATGAGATGCTTTTCCATTGTTTTTACCCCCTGATTCATTATCAGTTAGTCTTAGCATCTCTTGAACAAAACATTTTGTTTTTATTTTTTGGAATCTTTTTAATCTTACAAACACATAAGTACAAACTATATTCACCTTTCGCAATTAAATTTTTACTAGATCAATAAAATTGCGTATTCTTATCAGTAACCCTCTTCATATAAACATGTATTGTTAATAAGCATTCAGTAAACTTTACTGAATATTTGTTGACAAGATTTTTATTACTGTTTTTATTCAGTATGATTGACATTATATTAATTTTAGGTGTACACCGTGAATGATTTGATATTTTGTATATATTGCCAAATGATCACCACAATAAAGTTAACATCCATCATCACACATAGTTACAAATTCTTTTTCTTGCAGTGAGAACTTTTAAGATCTATTCTCTTAGCAACTTTTAAATATGCAGTACAGTATTATTAATTATAGTCATGATCCCCATGAGACAAAGATTTTATAGAAACATTTGATGTTTGATATCATAGTGTAAGGGAAGAAAAAATTTTCCTTAACGGTCTCTGGGTCCCTGGCTGCATCTGAAAATTAAACTAACAAAGACAGATTAACAGGAGAAAAGCATACACGTTTATTTAATACTAGAGGCCCGATGCATGAAATTGGTACAAGGGGCTTGGCCCTCGCAGCCCCAGCTGCCTCGGCCCTCCCAGCCTCGGCTTCGTCCAGAAGGTAGTCCGGATGGTTGTTCTGCTGTTCGACCCTCCAGTCTAATTAGCATATTTTGCTTTTATTATTATAGATAAGTTTTAAATGACATGTGAGCCTTCATATAGAAACAAAGACCCAATGAAACTGTTAAAACTTAGTTTTATTGTGTATTTTTTTTAAGAGAGAGAGAAAGAAATGGGGAGTGGAGAGAGGGAGAAAGAGAGACAGACAGACAGACATGGGTTTGTTGTTCCACTTATTTATGCATTCATTGGTTGCTTCGTATGTGCCTTGACCAGACATCGAACCTGAAACCTTGGAATATTGGGATGATGCTTTAACCCAGTGCCGCGACCCTTTAATACAATTCTTCATGTTGTGGTTACCCCCAACCATAAAATTATTTTCGTTGCTACTTCATAACTGTAATTTTGCTACTGTTATGAATCGTAATGTAAATATCTGATATGCAGGATGTATTTTCATTGTTCGTGACTCACAGGTTGAGAACCGCTGCAACCAATTGAGCTATGTGGCCAGGGCCAGAAGTGCTTGAATTTAATTTGGAATGTAATATATATAAATTTTATAGTACGGCAATGTTAAATGCACTTCATTGCGTGTAGGTGAGGTATTTATCTGTGATATATAAATTGTGATAAATGCATAATTTGTTTTGAAAAATTGTTTTAATATGTATGTTTTTTCCTTTTATTTATTTTGTTAATATGTATGTTTTAACTAAATTTATTGTTTGAATATTGCAGTGTCTAAAAATGACTACAAAACGAAGTTTGTTTGTGCGGTTGGTACCCTGCCGATGCTTACGAGGGGAAGAGGAGACTGTCACTACTCTTGATTATTCTCATTGCAGTTTGGAACAGGTTCCCAAAGAGATTTTTACTTTTGAAAAAACTTTGGAGGAGCTCTATTTAGATGCTAATCAGATTGAAGAGCTTCCAAAGGTATGTTAATACTGTCTTTAAAGAATTGCCTTGTTATTTTTATACCTAGAAATATGATATTCCCAATGTTGCCTTAATGCTGCAGATGTATAAGGTATCGCCTAAAAATATATGCACACAATAATTATAAAGGCAGTGTTTATTAAAATACATTTCATTTTCAAAATTGAGCTCTCAGCTGTTGAAGTATGTATACGGTTTTTTTTGGGACACCCTGTATTTGTGTGCACTGTTTCCACTTTTTTTGGTTTAATTTTATCTTAGGGTATGCCGCACCATATATATATATATATATATATATATATATATATATTCCTCAGCCAAGGACATACTTAGAGAGAGGAAGGGAGAGGTAGATAGGTAGCTAGATGATGGATGGATGGATGGATGGATGGGTGGATGGACAGACCGACAGACAGATGTATGTATGTGAGAGAGAAACACTGATCACTTGCCTTCCATATGCTCCCCAACTAGGGATCAAACCTGCAACCTAGATATGTGCCCTGACCAGGAATCGAACCAGCAACCTTTTGATGCACCGGATGATACTCAACCAACTGAGCCAGTCCAGCCAGGCTCAACTATTTTTAAAATAGAATTTTTTTTTTAAATATATTTTATTGATTTTTACAGAGAGGAAGGGGAGAGGGATAGAGAGTCAGAAACATCGATGAGAGAGAAACATCGATCAGCTGCCTCCTGCACACCCACAACTGGGGATGTGACCGCAACCAAGGTACATGCCCTTGACCGGAATCGAACCTGGGACCTTTCAGTCCGCAGGCCGACGCTCTACCCACTGAGCCAAACCAGTTAGGGCTAAAATAGAATTTTTAACCTCTGTCTCTTCATGTTAACTGCTTGAGTAGTTGTGTAAATAACTTAACATTTTGTATTTAATTCCAGTTTTGTTATAGCCACTAAGGTAGATAATAAGACTACACAATTTCTGCAGCCAGTAGATTTAATTAGACAAAGAATTGAAATTAATTTTCCTTTTCTAGTTTTATAAAACGTTGATCCTACATTATTATCATTGGGGATAAATTGGCGTTTTTTGTTTAGTACATTTTAATTTAGTTGTTAAACAGCTTCTTAGAGGTAGCATTCCGTTTACCTCATTTCGGTTTGTTTGGAAAGGTTTTGGAGGACTTAATATTTCTGAAATGTAGAAACAACTAGAAGGAGAAAGTTGGATTGCTGCCATGAAACATCTCATCTTATCTACTTGATTAAAATTTTTTGTGACTACTTTTTCCCTTAAATCTTAATCCCTCTTTATTCTCTACTCAATTTCTACTTCTTTTTTAAATGGAAAAGGTGCAGTAGCTTTAATTTAATTGTTAGAACCATTTACCACCCAAACAGCAGTATTTTTCTAACTGTGGGTAGACACATGAATGGCTTAAAAGTCAATTTAATACGTGTGCCTTTCCAAATAATAAGCTATGATTTTGACTGGCAAATTTAGAAAATAAAAATATAGCACACCCAGTTAAACAATTTTCAGATAAATAATAAATAATTTTTCAGTATAAGTGTGTCTTATGCAATATATAGGACATACTTTTACTAAAAAGTTATTGTTTACCTGAAATCCTAATTTAATCAGGCATTCTGCAATGCTAACTTTAATGGAATAGAAAATAGAGTGTGTTATATATATATCCATTGTTACATGAAAAATTTGTTGTAGATTTGTGTGTCTGTGTGAATACGTGCTAGATGGCAGTTTTGAAAAAGGGTTGTATTTCAGTGGCCGTTAGTAAACAACATTTTAAAATCCAGTGCTGTTCTAGGTTGTCTTATAAAGAAATCCACATATGGCTATGGATAAAATATTAAAGGTTGTGGTTTGCCCAGCTGGTGTGGCTCAGTGGTTGAGCGTCAACCCATGAACCAGGCAGTTGGGTTCCGGTCAGGGCACATGGCAGGGTTGCCGGCTCAATCCCCAGTGTGGGGTGTGCAGGAGTTAGCTGATCGATTATTTTCTCTCATCATTGATGTTTCTCTCTCTCCCTCTACCTTCCTCTCTGAAATCAATAAAACATTTTTTTTTTAAAAAAGGTTGTGGGTTGCATGTTTATCAATTATTTCCCTATGTTGTGATCAAGTGCTGTGTAATGTACTTTTTCCATGTTGTTCTCCAGCAAATAATTATCTTTCTTAGCTAGTTCTCCTAGAGAATGTGGAAGACTAAGATTAGTTTATTTCTTTCTTCACCACCAGTGGGGTATCAATCTAGGGATTGTTGAAAAGAGAGAAACTTGTTATGATAGTGCAAATAGCTGAATAACTTAAACCTAACCATTTTTCATTTTTGAAAGCATGCCCTCCTTAAATAGGGTTTATTCATAATGCCATTCTGACAACAGTTTTTTTTTGTTTGTTTTTCTAAAAGACTTTACTTTGTTATAAAAGTTTTAGAGTCACATCAATATTAACAGGAAGATATACAGATTTTCCATATACCTACTCTATCCTCACACATGCCTCCACCATTATCAACATCTCCCACCAAAATGGTACATTTGTTACAATTGACGAGTCTACTTTGAAAAATCATAATCACCTAAAGTCCATAGTTTACATTAGGTTTCACTCTTAATGTTATACATTTTGTGGGTTTGGACAAATGTATAATGAATGACATTTATCCATTATTATGGTGTCATACAGAGTATTTGCACTGCCCTAAAAATCTTCTGTGCGCCATACAGGATTTTTTTTTTGTATGGGACTTAGAAGTGGCCCACTTACCTATTGCTGTTGGTAAATATATTTTTAGGTCACATTTAATTACTGTGACTTTAGCATAACAATATATTTGCTCCCATACTTACTTTGTCCTCCCATACCAGAATTCTATATTTTGAATAAATTTTAAGTCGATTGTACTTACTTAAATTTAATTTATGTAAACTTTCATTTTGGAATAAGGGTGCTTGAAATATAAGCCCCAAAATTTACAATATTTTATGGCCACTTATTTTTTACTACCTCTATAGAGAATACAACCATGTACTTATTCTCACTTAGTGCATTTGCTCAACGTAGAAGTATGAGGATATAAATCATTCTGAGTAGGTTGATTGTGTTCAGATTCATAAGAGCATAAAACAATGATATCTTTCTTGGTATTTGTGTAGGTATAACTGATTCACTTTTAATAATACTGTTTATTTGTATAAAGGTTAATAAATGAAAAATTAAGGAAACTTAAGAAATGATCAAAGTCTTTTCTTCCCTTGTTTTAATAGCAACTTTTTAACTGTCAATCTCTACACAAACTGAGTTTGCCAGACAATGATTTAACAACATTACCAGCATCTATTGCAAATCTCATTAATCTCAGGGAACTGGATGTCAGCAAGAATGGTAAGTTTTCCCCCCCCCCCCCCCCAGATTCCCCCCCCCCCCAGGTTTTTTTACTTGGGAGCATGTTATATTAAGATTTCTGTTGTGTTTTAACAAATAAAAATATAAAATTAAAAAGTCATTGTAATGTATTACTTTAGTTTTCTTTTATATAAAATTTATATAAGTGACCTATGAGAGCTTAAAGCAAAGTAGAGAATAAGTATAAAAAATATGAGCCCAGCCAGCATGGCACAGTGGTTGAACATTGACCTATGAACCAGGAGGCACATGCCCGGGTTGTGGGCTTGATTCCCACTGGCGAGTGTGCAGGAGGCAGCCAATCAGTGATTCTTTTCATCATTGATGTTTCTATCTCTCTCTCACTCTCCCTTCCTCTCTAAAATCAATAAAATACATTTTTTTAAAAGTATAAAAAAATTAAAATGTCCTTTTAATTTAAATGCTGGGATACATGTATGTACATATTCATATATCCTTAAGTTTATATATTTATTTATATACATTGCCCTGTTGTTTGTAATGATGAGTAACTAGTAACTGTGTCTATTGTTGATTACACAGTTTCATATATCCATAAGAATGGAGGTCATGTAGCTCCATCATTACTGACATGAAAGATTTAGTGTAAAGGAAAAAAATTGTGCAACATTATATATGAATTGAACATGAACAAATTATTTAATTTATTGAGAGACCACTCTGTACCAAATACTTTATTAGGAGCTGGAAATGCAATTAATGATGAGATATAAAAAAGACATGGTCACTGTTCTCCTGGGATGTATAGTCATCTTTAGTTTAGTATACATTGAAGAGAGTGGAAGATATATTCCAAAATGTTAAGTGCTTATCTTGGAGTGAGAGAAAAGTAGACACTTGCAAATTTTAGAATGAGCATGTATTTATTTTATAATTTATGAAAAAAAGGAAAAGTAACAAGGATAAATTCTAAATGCTCTGCCCAAAGATAGAAGACTTCAATGAACACTTAATACTCAGTCATCCTATATAATAAAAGGCTAATATGCAAATCGACCGAACAGCAGAACAACCAGTTGCTATGATGAGCACTGACCACCAGGGGGCAAACGCTCAACACAGGAGCTGCCCCCTGGTGGTCAGTGTACTCCCACAGGGGGAGTGCAGCTCAGCCAGAAGCTGGGCTCATGGCTGGCTAGTGCAGCGGCAGTGGCGGGAGCCTCTCCCGTCTCTGCAGCAGCGCTAAGGACCCCTCGGGGGTTGTCCAAGTGCTGGACATCTCCTGAGGGGTCCCGGACTGTGAGAGGGTGCAGGCCTGTTGAAGGACCCCTCCTCCCTCCAGTGCACGAATGTCATGCACTGGGCCTCTAGTATTTAAGTAATTCTTTTTTTTTTTTTTAATTAAATCTTTATTGTTCAGATTATTACATTAGTTACTCTTTTTTCCCACCATAACTCCCCTCCACCCAGTTCCCACCCCACCCTCCGCCCTCACTCCCCACCCACTGTCCTCATCCATAGGTGCACGATTATTGTCTAATCTCTTCACTCACCCCCACACCCCTTCCCCCCCCCAAGAATAGTCAGTCCATTCCCATTGTATGTCCCTGATTCTATTACAATCACCAGTTCATACTGTTCATCAGATTATTTATTCACTTGATTTTTAGATTCACTTGTTGATAGGTGTGTATTTGTTGTTCATAATTTGTATCTTTACCTTTTTCTTCTTCTTCCTCTTCTTAAAGGATACCTTTCAGCATTTCATATAATACTGGTTTGGTGGTGATGAACTCCTTTAGCTTTTTCTTATCTGTGAAGCTCTTTATCTGGCCTTCACTTCTGAAAGATAGCTTTGCTGTATAAAGTAGTCTTTGGTTGTAGGTTCTTGGTATTCATCACTTTTGAATATTTCTTGCCACTCCCTTCTGGCCTGCAAAGTTTCTGTTGAGAAATCAGCTGACAGTCGTATGGGTACTCCCTTGTAGGTAACTGATTTTCTTTCTCTTGCTGCTTTTAGGATTCTCTCTTTGTCTTTTGCTCTTGGCATTTTAATTATGATGTGTCTTGGTGTGGTCCTCTTTGGGTTCCTTTTGTTTGGGGTTCTCTGTGCTTCCTGGACTTGGAAGTCTATTCCTTTCACCAGGTAGGGGAAGTTTTCTGTCATTATTTCTTCAAATAGGTTTTCAATATCTTGCTCTCTCTCTTCTTCTGGCACCCCTATAATTCGGATGTTGGTACGCTTGAAGCTGTCCCAGAGGCTCCTTACACTATCTTCGTATTTTTGGATTCTTTTTTCATTTTGCTTTTCCGGTTGGGTGTTTTTTTGCTTCTTCGTATTTCAAATCTTTGACTTGATTCTTGCGATCCTCTGGTCTGCTGTTGGGAGTCTGTATAATGTTCTTTATTTCAGTCAGTGTATGCTTAATTTCTAGTTGGTCCTTTATCACAACATGGAGGGTCTCATTAGATTTCTTGAGGATCTCACTACATTTATCGGCAGTCTCACCAGTCTTCTTGAAGATCTCACTACAGTCTCACCAGTCTTTTCGAGGGCCTTATTAAATTTATCGGCGGCTTCTAGACAGTTCTTTAAAGACCTTAAAAGTGTGATTTTGAACTCTATATCCAACAGTTTGCTTTCCCCCAATTCTGTCGTTTGTGTCCTGTTTCTTTGTCTCGGCATTTGTTATGCTTCGCTGTGTCGATAGAGTGCCTTTCTGTACTAAGTGTCCCAATTACCTGAGGTAGACACTCTTGGTGCACCCCCTTGTGGGCTTTGTGCACAGTCTTGTTGTAGTTAAGCCTTGATTGTTGTAGTTATCACTGTGAGGAATTGACCTCCAGGCCAATTGGCTGTGAGAATCAGCTGTGTCTGCAGTGGGAGAACTTCTGTGCTGGAGACACCCCTCTGGGGCTAGACTTGCTTCGATGGGGCTTTGGTGCTCACTGAGTCTGCCCCCTGAGTGTGTCTTTTATGGTTCCACGGAGCTGCAAACTGGATGGTCCCACTCTGACCTCTGGGCTTCCCGGCTCCTGGGTCTCTAGGGAGGTGCTAATCTAGCCTTTGCCTGAGGCTATCCAGCAAAAGTCTCCCTGCAGGGCTTGGGCGGAGCAGGTCCCATGGGATCAACAGGGCGGGGTTAGCAATTATGGCTGCTCTCAGTCTTGCCCTCAGAGGCTCTGCTTCTCAGTGTCCCAGTAATCGCTGCAAGCCCCACGGAGAGAAAGCTGCCCTAGGGTTCTGAGCGATGCCAGACAGTCCCGCTTCTCCTGTATGAGTCTGGGTCCCTAGAGACTCGCCCGGAACTGGAGCTCAGAGCCCTTTGTCTTGATGATTTGAATATCCAGCAGTTATTCTATATGTCAGTTTTCCTAAATTTCAGGTCTTATTATGAAAACCACTTTAGGAGAGATTAAAAGTCTTCCTGTTTTCAGAATTAACAGTTAATTTTGGCAAATGAATTAATCATTATGTCTACCCATCTCCATTAAAAAGCAAAAGTTACTTTAAAATAAATATATAAATTTATTACATGTCTTCATTTACTAAATCCTAATTATTTCATTGTTTAATATCAAACAATGAAATTGTGTATTTCATAGGAAAATGGTTAAATTAACACTTCCTCTATAAGGATTTAGAATGTGTTTATATTCATTGTAGGTTTAGGTTCAGGTTACAGTGATTAGTACCCTATTGCGTTTCAGTTGTCAATAACCAATACATTTTAGTTTTAAGGCTAATTCAATTGACCCTTAACCGTTTGAGTCCCAAGCATGCGATCGCGCTGCTTGGTATTTCTCGACATAAAATAAAACAAGCGCTATCACGCTGTTTGGGTCTTTTTGTACTCATTTAGAGAAAGCGTGGTTGCGCTGTTTGGGATTCTTCGACAGTGTTTTTTCAATACCCCTGGGACTCAAACGAGTCGTATGTTTTCTCGACATAAAATCTCAGCAGCGCGATCGCGCTGCTTGGGACTCAAACGGTTAAACAATGTGGGGGTTATGGGGCCTAGGGGCCACGACCAACCTTACAGTCAAAAATGTGTGTATAAGTTAAGTGGCCCTCTGCATATGGGGATTCCGAGCCACAGATTGAAAACAACATACTTTTTAAAAACCCTTTTTATGATTTATTTATTTTTCATGTCTAATTTTTATTTTGGAATGTGAAGTTATTTTCAATTAAAGCATAGTTGACATACAATATCATATTAGTTTCAGGTATATAACAGTGAGATTTCACATTTACACACCTTACAATGTGATCACCACAAAAAGCTCACTATCCGTCTGTTACTGTACAAAGTTATGATATTATTGACTGTATTCCCTATGTTGTACTTTACATCCCCATGACTTATTTATGTTATAACTCTAAGTTTGTCCTCTTAATCCCCTTCACCTTTACGCCCATACTGCCATCACCCAACCCTCTAGCAACTGTCAGTTTTTCTGTATCTATGAGTCTGTCTGTTTTGCTTATTCATTTTAGTCTTTTAGATTCCTCATATAAGTGAAATAATACAGAATTTGTCTTTCTCTGATTTATTTAACTTAGCTTTATACCCTCTAGGTCTATCCCTGTTGTCGCAAATGGCAAGATTTCATTCTTTTTCATGATGGAGTATTATTTCTTTGTATGTGAATGTGTATGTGTATGTACAGATGTTGTGTACACACACACATCCACTTCTTTATCCATTCATCTATTGATGAACACCTAGGTTGCTTCCATATCTTGGCTATTGTAAGTAATGCTGCAGTGAACATAAGGGTGCATATATCTTTTAAAATTAGTGTTTTGTTTTCTTCAGATAAGCACCTAGAAGTAGAAGTGCTGGATCCTCCTTTGTCTATTGTTATAGCCTTTGTTTTCAAGTCTATTTGTCTGATTTAATATTGCTATACAGTTTCTTTTTTTTGTTTCTTTTTTTGTTGTTGTTCCCATTTTCATGACATCTTTTTCCATCCTTTTACTTTCAGTCTTTATGTGTCTTTCAGTCTGGAGTATCATGTAGGCAGCATGTTCAGTCACCCCACGTTTTTTCAATGGGATACTTGGTCAATTTACACTTAAAGTAATTATTTTAACCTTTTAAAAATGAATCATTTAACTTTTCAGTTAAATTTTTTCTATTATAGTGTTTTAAATTTAAAATTTTAATATAATTATTTGATTGAATTCATTTATGATATCCTTCTTTTTCTTTAAAGATTTGTTTAGCAATAAAAAAGAATGAAATCTTGCCATTTGCAACAATATGGATGGACCTAGAAGATATGCTAAGTGAAATAAGTCAGACACAGAAAGACAAATACCATGTAAACTAACTTACATGTGGAATCTTAAAAAAAAACAAAACACAAAACAAATGCATAAACAAAACAGAAACAGACTCATAGATATAGAGAAAAGTTGATGGTTGCCAAGCGGGAGGAGCTGGTGGGATGGGAATTAAAAAAAAAAGAGTGCTCAGAGGAGCCTGACTAAAAGTTGGTCAAGGAGAGAGTTTTTATTGCCAGTTTTCTGGGTGAGAGTGGCACTATCAATGATTCAGGAGAGATAAGAAGGAAAAATATAAAATAAAAATAAAGTTAGTTATTTGTATTAAAAGTGCATTTATTCCCTGTAAAACAGAATTAGGAGGCAGGTTCCTAGGATAGTCCTAAAAGCCAAAGGGAGCTTTGTAGCATACAGTGGAAGGAAGCTATTATGGACTCATTTTTCTTTTCATTCAGATGACATTTACTAAATAATTCTCTGTCTCTACTCCATGTATTTAAATGAATGATTATCAATTAGCATTCATGTACATAAATTAATAGAAAGTCCCTACCCAGCTTGAAAGAAAATGAGTCTAATTGTGGAGCCCTGTAATAATCACAAGCTCTGTAGCATGGTAAATAGATAAGTGAAACAAGGAATTAGAATAATACGTAACACTTCAAGTGGTGAACACACAATACAATATGCAGATGATGTATTATAGAATTGTATCCCTGAAACCTATATCATTTTATTAACCAATGTAACCCCAATGAATTCAATTAAAGTATTTTAAAAATTAAAAATGAATAAAGAGAAGAGATTTAAACTTAAAAAAAAAAAAGAATATACAACAAGAAGTAGTACCCCAGAATATTCTAGAACTAGCAATATCAAGAAAGGTTTAGAAGCATAGGAGGAATTATTGAATCGGACTATCGTTCAGGTACAATGTTTTCCCGGCTTCTAGAATACTGGCACATAGTAGGTGGTCAAGAAATAATTGCTAATGAAAAAATAGTAAACACAAGGAGGGCTCTATGCAAAATTAGTGAGGGATAGAATAGGATAGCCCAATATAAATAATAAACCAGCACATAACAAGTGCTACTGTATTCCAAGTATTATCATAGTAAAAAAGAAAAAAGTTAGTAAATGAAAGTATTATTCATCAGATTTTGAAATTATTTAAATTTTTAGGATTCAGATGACCACTGATTTAGAGGTGGATGAGAGTTTCACCTTACATTCTGAGTGAGAAAATTGAATTACCCCTAAATTTTTTCTGTATTATAACATCTAATCATGTTAAATCTTAAATAAGATATTGTAATGTTATATCTAAGCTCTTGTGTTTTCTCATTTTAGCTGTTCGTATCAGTTCAATCTAATTAATATTCGAGTATATTTCAATATGCTGGATACTGTTTTCATATTCATTAGCTGTATGCCCTGCTTGGAAGAAGGCAGGAAACATTGTGGCATACTTGATCTGTGTTTCCACAAGCTGAATTTATTTAAAGGCAATTGTTTTAAGATCTTTGCTTTTTGATTTTCTTAGCTTCTAATCTTTTGCATAGTCCAGTATTTTTCAACTGGCCAGGTAGTGTGGTTTAGTGATTAAAACACTTTTCTATGAATAAGACTTGGACTCTAATCATTGCTTCTCAGTTTATTGTTTCCATTATATTAGGGAAGTAATCTAATTCTCAGTCTATATATTATATTATCAATATTACCATTTCCCTGCCTGCCTCATGAGACTGCTAACCACATTTTGGACCAGTCTGTGTATAGGAAGTATATAAATTCAAGGTAATATTATTCATCATCATTTCTTACGGAATTCATTTTTATTATCTTTTGCATTCTATGATTAAACTGGAGTATTAATTTATGAGTCTTACTAGTAATTTGCTTTTCCCTTTTGTCTCTATAAAGTTTTGCTTTATTGTTACCATTTTAAAGCAATAAAAAGTTTGCCAAGCTGCTATCCCAAGCCCTTGCAAATAGCAATTGGTGTTAAAGCGATTATCTATTGCATTCAAATGGCCTATCTTCTTGAGAAGACTAATGAGAATGATGATTAAAACATATCAAAGTGGTAGATGGAGAAAGCTTGTGGGGAGGTGAAATAAAAGAACTGAACACTATGTAGTTATTAATTCTTCCTGTATGGGAACACTGAATAAAAAGCCAAGAATTATAAGGCAGAGAAACTAGAAAGAATAGCTTAGATAAGCGATTTTAAAATTGTGTGCCACAAGAATTTTTAAAACGAGCAATACCTGACTAGTCAAGAGCACTGACCTCTTTTCCCTTGGATGTCAAATAAAAAAATGACAACAGTCAACACAACAATAGCCACCTGGTGTGAGTAAATCAAAATTATACCTATTTTTTGTCAGATCAGCAAGAAACATTGTTTTTGTGTGTGCTACAGAATTTTAGTAATTAGTACATGTGTGCTATAAGTTGATAAAGGTTGAAAATCATGCTTAAATCTTTCTGCTATGGGAATTTACCTGGAACTTAAAAATTGTTTAGACTGGTTTCATGTATAGATTCTTTTAATTTGATCATTAATTATTTGTTAATTTTTTAGGAATACAAGAGTTTCCAGAAAATATAAAAAATTGTAAAGTTTTAACAATTGTGGAGGCCAGTGTAAACCCTATTTCCAAGTAAGTTCTTCTCTGTTGAATTATAAGTTACTTTTGTAAATTACTATCAAAATATGAATAGTAGTTGAATATACAACTATGAAATAGTAATAGGATATTACTTTCTATATTGAAATGAACTTTTAGTATTAATCTTAAATCTATAAAAAATTTGTCTTAGATTAAAATGGAATCTTTTAAATAATCTTTCTAGTCCCATATTTTGCAAAGGTAAATTTGACATCCAAACAGATAATGCAAGTGTTTTGCTCCAGATTTTACAGATAGTTAATGTCCGAAATGCGACTAGAATTCAGGTCTCCTCGCTCATTGTTGCTGGCACAAGATAAGAATGTCTTCACCTGCAAATCAAATGTGTGGCACACTCAGACTTTTGAAAGTAGTAAGCTGAAAGGTCAAGGAGGGAAAAACAACAAAAAATGGAAAAATCATATACCAGAGGTCATATATATTCTTTGGTAATATATATGGTAATGGCTAAACACTGGTGCCAACGCTGTTAAATTTTATAAAAATGGAGTGGTGAAGCAAAAGACGAGAAGAGTGAAATGAAACATGTGCTAGGATTGCTAAGTTGAAAGTTGAAACCAGCTTTCACATAGTATAGTAATGTACTTAATGAGTGTTTCTGAAAATACCATTTCTTTACTTGCTGTGGAAGATGGAGGAATGTGACCTAGGAGAGAAGGAAGATGAGTCAAAGACTGATGAGTCTACTGCAAGAAAGTTTTGTACTTGATAAAATCCAGGACAAACATGTAAAGATTGTTTTATCCTCATCTGAAAATACTGCTCTAGCATCAAGTTCTAGATCTGTGATTTCTTTTGTAAGTCAGAGGGAATACAAGTTAAAGCTAATACTTATAGGTTCTTATAGGGCTTTAAAATGTCATGGAGCTTTTTATATTATTTCTTTTTTCTGCTTTTTATAAAATTATAGAATATTTGATTATTTTGGGACTTAATGTTGAAACTGAAAATAATCTAAACTGGTAGTTCTCCAATGGGGATGATTTTTCTCTAAAGATTTATTTGGTAAATTCTGGAGACATTTTGGGTTTTCACAGCCTGTGGTACTGGGCGGTGCCACTCCTGGTTTCTAGTGGGTAGAGCTAAATATTCAACAGTGCAGAATATCCAACAGTGCAGATGACAGCTTCCTCACAACAAAGAATTATCGAGCCCCAACCATCAATACTGTCAAGGTTTAGAATTCCTTATCTAGTCCTTTGGATTGATGTTAGCCAAGGAGAATTTTAAGAGTTCCTGCAGATGTTATAATTACGTCTTAAATTCTGTGTATTGTGGCTTATTCATAGCTGACAATTTTGTGCAGATTTTATCTTAAAAGACAAATATTGTCTCACTACCTTTTAACAGAGATACAGATACAAGCATTGAAACAGGTAAGTTATTACAAAAGGCAAATTTCAATTTGAGGATCACTTGTAAAAGTAAAGAGGTGACTATTATCTGTTAAGAATATGAGTTGGTTAGACAGATTCTTAGATTTTAATAAGAGACTGAAATTGTGTATGTGAATTTAACTTAAATTCTGGTATATTTGTATAGGCTTCCCGATGGATTTTCTCAGCTGTTAAACCTAACTCAGTTATATCTGAATGATGCTTTTCTTGAGTTCTTGCCAGCTAATTTTGGCAGGTAAATTATAGTTCTTTTCTAAAACCTTGTCTTGTTAGCTCCTATAAAGTTTATAAAACTACAAGTTGCTTTAGTAATACAGTTAATTACAGTTTCATAGGCTCTTTTGTAATTATTTTTAAGCATTGTGGTTTTTAGTTTCTTCAGAACTTACTTTGACTTTGAATTTATTTTTTCCAAGTTAGCAATAAGCAGTGAAATATTGAAAATGAAAAGTAATGTGAAACTTGAATTGTTTTTTAAAATATGCAAAAATAGCCTGACCAGTGTGGGTCAGTAGTTGAGCATCAACCTATGAACCTACAGTTTGATTCCTGGTCAGAGCATATTCCTGGGTTGCAGGCTCGATCCCCAGTACGGGGCGTATAGGAGGCAACCAATCAATGATTCTCTCTCATCATTGATTTTTCTATCTCTCCCTCTCCCTTAGTCTCTGAAATCCATAAAAATATATTTAAAAAAATAAAGTATGCAAAAATAGAGTTTAATTGGGGGTTATTTCTTCATATTTGAGATAAGTAATGCTTTATTCTTAGCATTTATCATATTTGAAAATCTGATTAGTGGTTTATGTCTTCGCCACTAGAATCT
Source organism: Myotis lucifugus (assembly GCF_000147115.1). Taxonomy (NCBI): domain Eukaryota; kingdom Metazoa; phylum Chordata; class Mammalia; order Chiroptera; family Vespertilionidae; genus Myotis; species Myotis lucifugus. Next base: position 44,189,452 of record NW_005871048.1, on the reverse strand, counting down.
CAAAATTCTGGAGAAAAAAATGTGTTTCTCGGTTTTCCACCACATTGTTTCCTCCCCCCATCCAATATCTAAACATTTTATAGTCCCTGAGTAATTTTTTAAAAGAAAAGATGCATCACTACTATGTATCAGATTATTATAATTTTTAAATTAATTGCTAGAGAAACTGCTATCCAACTACATGTTAATTTTAGAGTCATCTTTTTTGTCTAAAATTAAAAATATATGATCTCACTTACTTGTGGAAACTTTAAAAAAAATCCTAAACCTCCAAGCTTATAGATATAAATAACAGATTGGTGGTTCCTGTAGGTATGTGTGGGTGAAGGTGATAAAAAGGTACAGACTTTCAGTTAATTTTTAATACAGTATTGTGCACATTGTAACTAACAAATAAGTCATGGTGTGTAATATACAGTGTGGTGACTATATTTAATAATTACTGTATTGTATATTTGAAAATTGCGAATAGAGTAGATCTTTTTTTGTTGTTAATCCTCACCTGAGGATATTTTTCCCTTTGATATTTTTTTTTTTAAGAGAGAATGGAAGGGAGGGAGGGAAGGGGAGAGAGAGAAACGTTGATGTGAGAGAGACACATTGATCAATGGCTCGGTTGCCTCCTGCATGCACCCCAACCAGACCAGGGGGTGAACCACAGTCCAGGTATGTGCCTTTAACTGGGAATCCAAATGGCTACCCTTTGGTCTGCAGGCTGATGCTCTAACCACTGAGTACACCAGCAGGGCATGACAGTAGATCTTAAAAGTTCTCATCACAAGAAAAGAATTTGTGACTATGTGTGGTGATGAATATTAACTAAACTTATTGTGGTGACCATTTTACAATATATACAAAGATGAAATCATTACATTGTACACCTGAAACTAGGATAATGTCAATTATCCTATACTAGAGGCCCGGTGCACAAAATTTGTGCATGGGGGAGCTCAGCCAAGCCTGTGCCCTTTCACAGTCCGGGAGCCCTCAGGGGATATCCAACTACATTTTTTAAAAATCACCTTGTACTTAATTTTCTTACTAACTCCTCCTTTTAAACACCCCTCACTGTCACATTCTGTTTCTTCTTTTTATTTAACTATTTTCCTGGCCTCACTCCATTTTAGCATCCTTCTCTTTCCTGCTTTCTTTCCCTCCCTCCCTTTGAATCTCCCACAGCCCCTCTCCCTCACCCTCTCCCTCCTCCCTTCTCTTCCTTCATTCCCCAGTGTCTGTCTCCTTAATCCTCCCCTCTCCCCCTCCATT
>NW_005871048.1:44185448-44187826 GCF_000147115.1 Myotis lucifugus | reverse complement strand
CTACATTGTCATGCTCCATAATATTTAATATACATAAACCATATTGGTATATGCATCCTATACATACACGAACAGATAAAGATTATATGCTTGTTGAAATTCCTATTCTGTGTCTGACATTTGGACCCACTTTTTTAATTTTTATTGAAAATATATTTGACACATAACCACTGTGGAAGTTTAAGGTATACAACATGTTGATTTGATACATTTATATACTGTGTAATATCATTGCTATTGTAGCATTAATTTAGCAACTCTGTACCACCTAATCTGCTCATTTTTCCTCGAAATTTATTGGAAAATGCATCTTAGTAGTGCTGGAGGATATCTCCTTTTCCATGTCTCCTTGTGTTCCCTTATGGTTTTCTCTCTGAGCCAAACTCTGGAGTTGAATTATTATTCAGAGATAGTTAATAATTTTGGGAGGTATTTTCACAGGCATGAAGTGCTCTAGGTTTGATATTTAGGGACAGTCACTTTGTGCTGTGAATAGGTCTGGAAGCATCCCCCCCCCCCCTAATAATTCTGAGGGGCAGAAATAGTCTTTTCTTCCTTTGTATTACTTTGTATTCCTGTGTAATTTTTAATACAGTATTCTGCATATTGTAATTACATAATAAATACTGATTGCTTTAAAACTTCAGAGTATGATACTAACTTGTTAATTCTTTGTCTTTGTCATAGATGCTTGATTTGTTTTCTTTGTTTTGCAGATTAACTAAACTCCAGATACTAGAACTTAGAGAAAACCAATTGAAAATGTTGCCAAAGTAAGTACAGGTGCTGTGCTTTCTAAAATTTAATTTAGAATTTTTAATTCTTAGGTCCTTAGAGAAATATTAACTTTTTAATATCTGAAATACAAGTGAAAATTATTTTAAAAGACTGGCATTTGTGGTCATATTTATATTAGTTGTAGTCAATGTATAAATCTGTGCATCTGTATTTGGCATTTAATAGTGATTTCATAGTCTCTGGAACACAGTCTTATGACAGAAGTCAAAGTAATAAGTATGTAAAACCCGCTTGAGCCCCAAATAAAAGTCCCAATTCATATACCAGAACTCTTACATGGTACTCACTAGAGAAATTCAAAGGGTCTTCATGTGAAGTCTGATAACTATAGTTCTAAGAGCCTGTCTGGTTTTTCAGTCTATTGTAAATGAGAAATGGGGTGGAGGGCCCTCTACTGGTAAGCGAACATCAAAAAGAGATGGCAGTCCAAGAGCAAATAAGATAAACAGATCTACAAATTCAGAATACACTGTGTAGTCTGTTCATTTGTTGTAGAAATGTCGTAAAACACTGAATTCATTGCTACATTTTTTTACAGTTTAGGCATTGGCAAACTATAGTCTGTGGTTAAATCTGGCCCACTGCTTATTTTTGTAAATAAAGTTCATTGGAACCACATTCATTCATTTTCATATTGCTTATGGCTTCTTTCGCTCTGCAGTGGTAGTGTGGAATAGTTGTGACAGAAATTACATGCAAAGATTAAAATATTTACTATCTGCCCCTTTATAGAAAATTTTGCTGACTCCTGTTACAATTTGTTTGTCAAAAGTTAATTGTCACCTCTTCAGAGAAGTATCTGTAATTCCCCAGGAGTTAGTTGTTCTGTTTACTCGACTCTGGGCACCATGTTTACTTAATTGTTATGACATTTACCACAGTAGTCCCATTTTTTTTTTTGTACATTTCACTCCCTTCTTACCTGACCAGCATATGTAAATATATATCTTGCACTCATGTATTTATATCTTCCTCCTTCCCCTACCCCCCACGACTATAATCTTTGAGAGCAAAGAGCATATCTAGTTTGAATTCACAAAAGACATGTATTAGTTCAGTAATTGTTCAGTGCAAGAATGAATGGCATTTTATAGTGATAGTTGTGATTATAAATTAAGTGGGAATTAAAGTTGTGAGTATAAATTAAAGTGGGAATTAGACTAAGGTTTAAATACGTTACATATTTGGTTTTTGTCATTGTCTCCTTAATTCAAAACTTGACTTTTTTCTAAGAGGTTTGAATAATCAAAATGTAATTTACTTACTGAAATAGTCTACAGTTAATATGATCTCTCTGATCCTAAGGAATTCACTGATTTTAACTCTGTGAATTTTAACGCCTTAGCTTCAAATTTGCAAATATAATTTTTTTCTGTTTTGTTTTTTTTTAAGACTTATGATTAGAACCTTGGAAGCTTTACAAACTCAAATCAAAGATCAGTGGGAAAGCTGTTTTAGATTCATAGTTAAGGGAAACTTAATACCATCTTAATAGTGGAGGGCATGTACCACGCACACAAAGGGATGTGTATTTTTCCTTTGAGACAGGAGAAGAGAGATAAAATGAATTAAATACAAAA
>NW_005871048.1:44158523-44185145 GCF_000147115.1 Myotis lucifugus | reverse complement strand
GTGTGTCTTAGGTAGATTTTTGAGGTGTAGGAGTAGGACCAAAATTGCCAGTAGTAGCTAGCTACAACAAGTTCAGATGGGGATGCTTTTAGGACTTGACATTACATTTCCTCTTTTTAGTGCATATATGTGGCATTCACATTTTCTTAAATCAGTTTTAAAATAACTTTCTAAGGATGTCATTTGTAATTTTTCTAATGCATTGCTTCTCTTGTTCCTTCTTTTGTAACCTTCCCTTGTTGATATGAATAATTGATACATGTGAATTTTCTGTTATTTTGTCACAGCCCCTCTTTACTTTTCTGAAATGTCCACCTGATACAGCATTATGGACCAAGGAATTAAATATCATAGCATGTAATCTTTCTTGAAAAAAATCCTGTAAACACCTTTTGCATTATTATGAAGCCAACTAGAACTGCCTTATAGGTTTCCTGGGACAAAGACAGATAAGAGTAAGGGAAGTGAATTGTAGTACCTCATAGTACCTGAAAACAAACAGACTTCAGTAAATCTAAGTTAAATAAAGCAGCTTTGAGAAAAATTGGTTTTGTGAGATGAATTAAATTAGAATTGATAGAATGGCATATTTGAAACAGAGGCGTTGGGGGAAAATTAGCTTTCTCTAATGTTAGGTCTATAACACAGTGACATTACAATTATGATATGTGTTTTATATTTTTTTTCACTAAAAAGCCAGAGAAACATTTGTTAGTTTATTTTACTTACTATTTCTAATATGTTAAATTTCCAGACATGATAGAATTGCACTTGCACATTATCTTTTATACTGAATTTTTACTGTAACTTTTCTATGTTTAGAAATACCATTGTGCTCCAGCTACCTACAGTATTCAGTACAGTAACATGCTGTATAGGCTGTAGCCTAGGAGCACTATGCTGTACTATAAAGCCTATAGGTGTAGTAGGCGTAACTATCTAGATTTGTGTAGGAATACTCTGTGATGTTCAAACAGTGACCAAATCACCTAACATTTCTCAGAAAATATGCCCATCATTAAGTGAGACGTAACTGTACTTTTTTTTTCTTAGAAAATTATTCAACATATGAAAACCTATACATCAGTAGAGATTACATAAGAATGTTTTATACTATTCATTTGAAAGCTTCCATGTAATTGATATTTTTGTATTCTTAATTCTTTATTAATCCATTGTGCACAGAACCATGAATAGACTGACCCAGCTGGAAAGATTGGATTTGGGAAGTAATGAATTCACAGAAGTGGTAAGTTCTCTCTTACTGTGCATAGTCTTATATTTCATCAAGAACAAAATGTGAAAATTAATGTATTCTCAGCATTTTTCAAGTATGAAATTGGGTAAAGATAAACACACAATTTTGAGAGACAAGATATGAAAGTTCTTAACAGGGAAAATTAATCAGATAGAAACACTTGACAGGTAACCAAAAGTTTGAGAGATTGTAAGAGAAAAACAAAGTTTCATCAGACTAGAATAGACTGCATGAGGCAAAAGTGCTACTTCTGGTCAAAAATAACTCTCAGGGGTATTGCTTAGGAATTTATTCAGTGCTAAAACGGAATAAATTGTACTTAACAGCTAAAGGGGAAATATTGAGTGAAACAACTGTTATTGTTGAGTTGGTAGTGAGATCTCTGGATTATGTTTTTGCTTTGTATGCTAAGTGTACTATGATACTGAATGAAAAAGGAAAGGAATATGTAAGCAGTTTTTTAGCTTTCATCATTTTTCCAAGAGAACTCAGAAATTTGCCAGATATATTCTTTGAAGAAGTTATTAAAAATGTTTACATTATGTCTGCAAGTTTATTTTTTTTTAAATTGTGGTAGATTTCAAACGATAGTGTTGAGAACAAGAATTCTGCAGCACTGCCAGCTGCATGATTGCCCTATGGGTATTGTTTTGTACATTTGCTCACTAAATACACTCAGCTTCTCAGGTTTTGGGTACCTCATTTTATTTTAATAACTCTTTCATATTCTTACATTTTAATTGAAGGTGACTTATGATTGGCTTTACTGTGTGTTTTGGAAAACTTTACTGCTTGTGAAAAAATACATATTCTGTGCTTCCCAAATTAACTATTGTACTCTCTCAATATATGTTTTATATGTATTAATCTGTTTCCATATTAACTGTTCGAAAATTCTTAATTATTGTTTATTTTATGAATTGGAGCAGCATTCAAAAATCATTAATTTTTTGCCCTAGCCAGTTTGGCTCAGTGGATAGAGTGTCGGCCTGCAGACTGAAGGGTCCCGGGTTTGATTCTGGCCAAGGGCACATGCCTGGGTTGCGGGCTTGATCCCCAGTAGGGGCCGGGTAGAAGGCAGCCAATCAATGATACCCTCTCGTCATTGATGTTTCTATCTCTTCCTTCCTCTCTTAAATCAATAAAGAAATATATATTTTTTTAAAAATCATTAATTTTTGTATCATTTTGGTCTTCCAACTAATATATATACACTAATAATAGAGGGATATGCAAATTGTCCGGTACGCCATCACGTAACTACCAATCGGGACGGGTCGGGGCTGCAGCAGAGAACTCACAGCACATCCTTGCTGGGGGTCCGAAGGATGCAGAGAGGAAGGGAGAGCAGGTAGGCAGTTAGGGGGATCAGGCCAGGAGGGGAGAGCAGATAGGCAGTTACGGGGATCAGGCCAGGAGGGAAGCACAGATAAGCAGGGGCATCCGGCCAGGAGGGGAGCAAAGATAGGCAGTTAGGGGGATCAGGCTCGGAGGGGAGAGCAGATAGGCAGTTAGGGGGATCAGGCCAGGAAGGGAGAGCAGATAGGGGAATCAGGCCAGGAAGGGAGAGCAGATAGGGGAATCAGGCTGGCAGGGGAGAGCAGTTAGGCAGGGGGATCAGGCCAGGAGGGGAGAGCAGATAGGCAGTTAGGGAGATCAGGCCAGGAGGGGAGAGCAGATAGGCAGTTAGGGGGATCAGGCCAGGAGGGGAGAGCAGATAGGGCCATCAGGCCCGCAGGGGAGCAGTTAGGGGCATCAAACAAGCAGGCAGGTGAGCGATTAAGAGCCAGTGGTTCCAGATTGTGAGAGTGATCCTGGATTGGAGAGGGTACAGCCCGGGCTGAGGCACCCCCCCCCCACACCGCACTCTAACACCCCCCCTCCCCCACCCCGCACGAATTTCGTGCCCGGGCCTCTAGTACTTTTAAAAAAAACATACTATTAGAATTATAACAGGTAAAGCTCAAAAGGGAATTTTAAAATATCCATGTTGTACCTAGAATTCTTACCAATATTTATATGTTAAAAGTAAATCTGAATGATATGCCTTTTATCTATTACTCAAGTTATTATGGTGATTAGATATGTTGGTACTTGATGCCATCACAGTGTCATTGATTGGACACAGGTTTGTGGGGTGACAAATATCTTTGAAGGATGAATTCAGAAGAGCTTCCAAGGGTGAATGCCCACAGTCAAATTTTGCTTGAATACCAAGGACCACTACAACTCTTTGATTGATCTTTTGGGTCCTCAACATTATATTATAAACAATCTTCCACCATGTAATTGCTGGGAGTTTATAATAACTGAGCCACTCAGTTGGTTAGAGTGTCGTCCGTACACCAAAAGGTTGTGGGTTTTATTCCCAGTCAAGGCACATACCTAGGTTGTGTGTTTGATCCCTGGTTGGGCCACATATGGGAGGCAACCAGTTGATGTTCTCTCTCCCTTCCTCTCTAAAAATAAGTAAAAGCATATCCTCAGGTGAGGATTAAAAAATAGTAATCTATAATATAATAGTAATCTATAATAAAAGCGTAATATGCTAATTAGATCGGACATCCTTCTGGATGAAGCCAGGGCTGCGAGGGAAGCCCGGGTGCCGGCAGCCGAGGGCAGGAAGGCCTACTCTTGCACGATTTGTGCATCGGGCCTCTAGTAATAAAATAACAGAATGCGCTTATCACTTGATTATGCCGTGGTTTACTTACCTTTCCCTTATTGGACATTTAAGATGTATGTTGCCCTATTTCTTTTTTTCTTTCCTCTTTTTCTTAACAGCCTTCATGTTTTTACAGGTAATGATTGAGAGTAGCTTTTTATTGTACTCTTGAAAGCAGTGGCACTTATTTTTATTTCTTTATTGAATAAATACATCTATTATGTAATCAAAAGCTTACATGAATGTTATTCAGTCTGCTGTTAGGGATTGTCTATCTCTGTGCTCTCCTGTAGTTGTAATATAGTAGAAAGGCTTGACTCGGCTCTGCTTTATCTCCTCCTCAGATTTTGTTTTAAACTAAAAGTTGTCATTAGACATTTCTAGGGGCTTTTTTTTTTCCCCCAAATAAAAACATTCAAGTAAATAATTGGATTCCCTCCTCTTCCTTCTAACTCCAAACAGCCTGAAGTACTTGAGCAACTAAGTGGATTGAAAGAATTTTGGATGGATGGGAATAGACTGACATTTATTCCAGGGGTATGTATATCAAATTTTAAATGGCTTTCCTTACTACTCTGTATCCTTTGCAGTTTTATTAATTGTATATTTTCAAATCATTTTTACTTGGTGAAAATATGGATGGTTATTTAATTCTTAATAGTATTAAATAGTTATAAAGAATTTTTTTATTGTTAACACATAATTAACTAAAATCAGAAAATTTTCACAATAAACTTTTGTAAAATAGTCTTTTTTTAATACCATGCAGTGTGTCCTTCCCAGTGGTTGCAATTGACTTTGTAACCTAATTCAGTTTGCCAATGGAATTGTTCAAGTAGAGTATTTTCCATGTAGTTTCTGTTTTATCAACTGACATTTTGTTCATTCCCACACCTAAAGAATAAGAATCCCTGTGTGTGTTATCTCCCTTGCCAATGATGGACAGCTGAGTTCCCAAGAAAAGTGTATCTCCATTGTCACTCTGCTGGGCTAAAATTAGTAGAAGCTCTTGGCTTTATTACTGAATACATAACTAATGGTACTTTTTTTAAAATTATGAGTTTCCTCTTTCATATAAAACATTTAATTATAACGTATAACTTGGTATTAGGTCCATCACCTAAACGTTTTACAGATCATTTACTGTCGATAGTCATTCTATCTTCTTTTTTTACTTACAGTTTATTGGTAGTTTGAAACAACTCACATATTTGGATGTTTCTAAAAATAATATTGAAATGGTTGAAGAAGGAATTTCAGCATGTGAAAACCTTCAAGATCTCCTATTATCAAGCAATGCACTTCAACAACTGCCTGAAACTATTGGTTTGTATTGCTTTCTGGTTCATGTAATTGATTTTTAGTAATGTAAAATCTGAGAAATTAAGTTTTTGCCATTGTTGAGATAGTTTTACTGTACTGCTGAAGTCACAAATCTTACTTGAATTTTTTCCTAATTTACTAATAATTTTTCCTAATTTACTCCTTTGTTGACATTATTGTATTTTTATTTAAGGAAATGTCATTTTTATTACTGTAATAAAATTATTGTTTTTAAAAAAGAGGTTAATTGATCCAAACTTGGTTGAATTCTTGGTCGTAGCCCTTAACCTTATAACTTTTTTTCAGTCTTACTTCATTTTAGACTCACAGCCACAAGAGACCAGGTTAGCAAATTTTATGAGTCTATTAATTCGTCTAGTTGCTTGTCAGATAATGCATCAAGGGAATTAAATTATTTTGATTAAAGAATCAAAAAGTTAAATCTTGGCTTCTTTGTGATGTTTAAATATAAAACTAAAAAATATTTTTACGTGTTTTTCAATTGAGCTACATAGTCTTTTTTAGCTCAGGTTACATTTTTTAAATTCCATAATTTATTCAGAATGTTTATTTTAAATTAAGCTCCATTTTCTTGCTTTAGTACTTGTTATACATAGAATACATAGAATAGTTTGTTACACACCTATGAAAGCTACCTTCATACTACCATTTCTTTAATTCATTAATAACACAAGTTTGTATTACATGTTTTTACTGTGCATGGCATTGTTTTAAGGAGGAGGACTATAACCGTGAACAAAGCAATCAAAAAGTCCCTACTCTAATGTTGCTTACGTTTCAGAGGGGGTTAATAGGTAAATATACACTAATGTTAAGAGGTAATATGTAGGTAAAAATTGAAAATACATGGTAAGGAAATAGAATGAAGGGGTTTGTGTAGTATCGCCAGGTTGATTAAGAAAATTTTTTATGATTAATGTCAAATGTCATTTGTGCTCACATTGACTGTTGGTTGACTTGCTTATATTTCAAGCTGGAAAATTGTGTATTATTTCTTCCCTCAATAGGTTCATTGAAGAATGTAACAACTCTTAAAATAGATGAAAATCAATTAATGTATCTACCAGACTCTATTGGAGGGTAAGATTTTTGTGAATTAATAAAACTAGAAGACTTTACTTTCAGTTCAGCATGCCATATATATTTTCAGATAATTGCATAAATAGCATCTAAAGGAGATTTCATAAACATTTAAAAAAGCAACTGATTGCAGGTTGGGTATATTTATAATAAAGATAAATCGATTTTTTATTGGTGAAGCTTATCTTAGTGGAGACAGAGTTTTGCTAGTTTCATTAAAGTCAAGTTCAAAAGTTCCTAGGTTCTTAAGTTTTGGATTATATATAAGAAATATTTTTTAATGCATGTTTTCTTTCTTAATTAAAGGTTAGTATCAATAGAAGAACTGGATTGTAGCTTCAATGAAGTTGAAGCTTTACCTTCATCTATTGGGCAGCTTACTAATATAAGAACCTTTGCTGCAGATCATAACTACTTACAACAGTTACCCCCGGAGGTACTGTATTTTAACTTTCTTTTGAATTTTCATTTTTTTCTAATTATTTATTATAGGTATCTCGTATGGTTTTATTTTCTTTCAGAAATAATTATGTAACTAAGTTACTTTTTTAGCTACATTGGTTTGCAAGAGATACCAGAGATACTTTTCTTCATACATGAAAATTAATAATTGAACATATAATTAATAAAGGGAAAATGTAATTTACTTTTATAAATGAGAAGAGTATTTTTTATAACTTTTGGAAATATTTTACTTATGTCTGTTTAGCAGAAAGCCAAATTTCTGATCTCCAGTTTTATGTTTCTTTCAGATTGGCAGATGGAAAAATATAACTGTGCTGTTTCTCCATTCCAATAAACTTGAGACACTTCCAGAGGAAATGGGTGATATGCAAAAATTAAAAGTCATTAATTTAAGTGACAATAGGTTTGTAATATGTATTTATTGGTTTGTTTATAGAAGACATTGATTAGATAAAATGGAAGTTTCACTATATATATGATAGAAAATCTAATATATGTTCTTTTTATATATACTCATTTTTAAATAGAATTTTTATCTGAAATAATGATGTAATTTTACCTGATTTTAATTATACTGTTCTTATTTGTCACAGTTCTTTTTTTCTTATGTTTTTATTGATTATTAAAGAGAGAGGCAGGGAGAGGGATAGAGTGATAGAAACATCAATGAGAGAGAAACATCATTGATCTGCTACCTCCTGCACACCCACTAGGAGGGACGGAGCCTGCAACCCCTGAATGGCAATCGAACCAGTGATGTCTTGGTTCCTGGGTTGATACTCAACTGCTGATCCATACCAGCTGAGCTTCATGGTTCATTTTGTGTTGACTTTAGTTATGCAACCTTTATTCTCTCCTTTATAGCAACCTTTTTTATTTCTAAAGTCAGATCTTCACCTTAATACTGCTGTTGAGCAAAGCAGCTTTTAATGTAATCTGCTTTTTGTATTTTCCTCTGCGAAGGTGTGATTAGACACCCATCATATAGTTTGGACGATATAGCCAAGGTGTAGATCAGATAGATCACTAGGGCTGCTAAATTGTAACAAAGTTTAAGGTAAGAACAATAATTTTTCCAGAGGTAAAGATAAAATACAGTAGTCCCCCCCTTATCCGTGATTTCACTTTTTGCAGTTTCAGTTACCTGCGGTCAATTGTGGTTCGAAATATTTAATGAAAAAGTGCCAGAAATAAGCAATTTATAAGTTTTAAATTGTGTTCTGTTCTGAGTATCATGATGAAATCTCAAGCTCTCTCACTCTGAGCATGAATCATCCATTTGTCCAGCATATCTACACTATATAAGCTACTTGCCCTGTTGTTCATCACTTACTAGCCTCTTGTTATCAGATCAACTCTCACCGTATCACAGTGCTTGTGTACATGTAACCCTTATTTTATTTAATAATGGCCCCAAAGCACAAGAATAGTGAGGCTGGCAATTTGGATATGCCAAAAAGAAGCCATAAAGTGCTTTCTTTAAAGGGAAAGCTATGTATGTATTGGGAGGGCAGTGGGGAGGAAGTAAATATAGGGTTTGGTACTATCCTTGGTTTCAGGCATTCACTGGGTGCGGGGGTGGGGGTGGAACTTATCCTCTGTGGAAATGGGAACTTCTGTAATGATAAAAGAGTGTTTCTAGAGCATTTTTACATTTTGCTTTCATAGTTTTTTATAAAGTATTCAAAACAATCCTATGAAATAGTATAACAGGTATTCCCATTTTGTAGAGGAGAAAATTAAGACTCAGATTTAATGACCTTTAATGAAAACCCAGTTTTCTGACTAGATAGGATATTCTGACTTCTATTTTTTTAAGAATAACCACTGCCTTAAAAAAAAAAATAAATCCTTGTTTTAGCGCATACATTGTACCCTAAAACTAGGGCCCTAAGTTCCAACAAATTGCCTTGGAAGATGGGTACAAAAGAGTAGATAAGTGTAAGACAGAAGGTTTAAATAGACATTCTATTTTAAATAGGATTCTATTCTAATTTAGCATTCTAATGAGTTTTATATTACTTTATTTTTACTTGTTATAATGTTAAAACAGTCCTCTTGAATATGAAAGTGCTGGCTTACAATGAAATATAGATCAGTGCAGTTTCTATAACAAGCTGTCACTATGAGTGCTTCCTATAACAGAGTTTGTTCTCTAAATACAAATAAAACATCCAAAGCAGTTTTATGAGACATTGCTTAATGTGTTCTTGTCTTTTCATTAAGGTAGGGATAGTTAATATTATTTCTTATTAGATAATTTTTTGAGGTTATTGGATTATCCACCCCCCCCGACCAAATTGATTCAATTGAAGAATTGTATCTTAAAAACTGATTCCTATAAAACTGAATAATATTTTGTTTTATGTCCCATTCAAAGACCTAAATTGTGTGTTTTTTTTCGTGAATTAGCTACTTTTCTCCTATTTTCGTATGCAGTAACATAACATTTTTTAGAAGACCAAGTTATTTTCATTTTAACATTTCTCATGTTAAATTTTCATTTTTGTTTATATATTTTCCCATAGGTTAAAGAATTTGCCCTTTAGCTTTACGAAGCTACAGCAGTTGACTGCAATGTGGCTCTCAGATAATCAGGTGAGCATTCTGATTTTGTAAATTACTGAAGTTTCAATTGTTGTAAACAGTTATGTATTCTAATTTACATAGTCTTATTTGAGAGCAGTTATACTGGTGAACACACGTAAAAACGTATTATACATTAAAGAAAACCTTAGAAAATATTTACATGCAGATAATTTTAGTGAAATATATGTAGATTTTTAAATAGTAAATTCTGTTGGACTTATCTGATCTATAAAAAAGATACATTAGGTTAGGAGGTCAGACACAGCACTCCCTAACTTTTTAGTTTTTATAGTAATTCTCTATGGCATATATTTGTAAAAATTTGATAATTTAAATTATACTTCTAATTAAGCACTTCCACATACCTTAAGGAAGTGTTTCTAAGGGATTAAGAGTTATATCTTGGGCTTTTCTTTGTTTGGCAAACATTTATTGAAAGCTTACAGCAGACCACGAACTATTCTGGGATCAGGAGATATATTGGTGAAGCAAGTAGACTCTTCTTACGTCCTTATTGAGTTTACATTCTCATGGGAGACAAACAAATATCTGTGTAATGTTTCAGAGCTATAGAAAAATCTTGATGGGCATTAGAAGAGTATGAGGGTTGAATATACTATTTGCTGATTTTTCTCATAAAATAAAGCTTAGTATTTGAGTTTCAGCAATGCCTTATAATAATTTATCTAAAGCTGTATTTTCCTGAGGTTTAGATACACTGGTCTCATGAGGTATTTATAAGTTCAGTAGTGACATTTGCTTCAGGAACTGTATTGTGTCTCTCTTTTGGAGTATATTAACAACCCTGTTGTGTACTACAGTAAAGAAATCCACTTGTCTGTGCATCGGGATTCTCCAAACTTCTTAACTGAGGATCCCTTTCCACCTACCTCTTATTAAAACCCTAAAAGTCTTAAGTTGATGTTGATCCACATTTATGAATCAGACTGTAGTATTTACTTGTTCTGCAAATTAGGAAAGGAGATATTAAAATGATGATATCTTTGTTTTTCTTAGAGCTTGAACACAAGTGTGTCCATATATTTGGAGCTCTTAACTCTCTGATCTTTCTTAATTGAATTACTTACATTTGAACCTGATTTGAAATTTTGCAGCTGGATTCATTGACATAACTCCCAATCTTGGGGACTCTTAGACTGTTAGTAAAATAACACTGTGGTGGATAAATTATTGCTAGCAGATTATGCCAGGTGACTCAGTTTAGTGAAATTATCTAGTATCTAATATAGTTTCTTCATATTTGCATTGTTCTATTCTTGCTTCCACTTGTTAATTACTTTAATACAAAAATTATGGTGATAAGGGTTTTGTGTTTTTCTCACTTTGACAAAATAGTAACGTAGTAAATAGTAAAACATATTTACAGAGCTATAAAACCTCCCTAACAGTGTGACCCAGATGTTTTACTATAAAAGAACCAAGTATGGGGGAGAAGGTATGTGACAGTGGTTTTACTATGAACTATGAAAATAAAGTGCTCCTGAATATTTCACTGACAATGTAGGGAGTATACCTATAAGCAGTACATGCAATAACATAATTTTTCACGATTCTCTCTGATGGCTTGAACAGAACAATTGGTTATTTACTCCTCATTCATTTTGCCATTCTCATTTAAGAACCATTTAATGAACAACTGCTTCATGCCAGGCAAATGAAGGTCACTTTAATACAATATGGTAAAAGACGTGGTGTAGGACTAAGGCTTCAGCATCCAAGAAAGGAAACATAACTTGGGGATGTAAAGGCAGGTTTCCCAGAGGAGGAGATGCCTGCAATGCCTAATTACTTCTCAAAAGAGTTACAGGATTTAAACAAAGGAAGGGGAAGAGTGTTCTGGTTTGAGAGAATATTATGAGCCTAAGTATTTACTGGTGAATCAGTCTAGTATATTCGGTAACTCTACGAGTAGTCCATCGTGACTAGAGCATTACCTATTAGATGGAAGAATAGGAAATGAGGCCAAAGAGGTGTACAGTGACCAGGTCATAGAGCATGTTGTATGCCATGCAAAGGAGCTTGTATTATATTTCAAGAACAGTAGACTTTATTTTCTTGCACGTCAACTCTGATAAATTAATGAGTGGCTTTGAAAGATTGTTTTAAGGATTCTGAAGCTATAATCAGGCTCAGTTGAAAATTGCTGTGATTAGGGTGACTGTAATTTATTGTCCATATTAGGCTAGGACACTTGATAGTGAAAGAAAGGCATAGTCATTGATCAGTTACTCATATGTCTTCAATTTAAGAGGAAGAAGTGATTGTGTGATACATGGGAGTCCTCCTATAGGAGAAGAGGAATCAGTGTCACATATGAGCAGGCAAATGTGATTAGATTGATATTTTAGAACAGTAGTGGGGAACGTCCAGCCCACAGGCCATGTAAGGCCTGCGAAATAATTTGGTCTGGCCCTGCCAAGGCATTAGGAGTGAGTTAATTAAATGTTTGACCAAATATAACAGGCTAATTTTAAAGTTGATAATTTTGTATGGCCCACAAATAATGATATAAATATCCAAATGGCCCTCGGCAGAAAAAAGGTTTCCCACCCTTGTGTTTTTGGGCTGTGTTATGGAAGATGGATTTAGCAAGGGATGATGCCAGGTGTGACAGCAGGGGAGACTGGTTGGAGAGCATTGCCATACTCAAGGCAACAGAAAATGCTGCCTTGAAATAAAGTAATGATAACAGTGCCAGGGAAGAGCCAGTATATTTAAGGCATAACTTAAAAAGTCATGTCAGTACAACATTTGAAGAGGGCATGTATGTGAGAAGAAAGGAAGTAAAAGCAAAAATGATCCTCAAAAGTTTTGCTTGAGTGACTAGGTGGAGATTAATACCATAACCAAAATAGGGAATTACAAAGGAGAAAATACGTTTCTGGGAAGAAGTTAAGTTCCCGTTAGGTATACTGCATTTGAAGGACCCTTAACATTGAGGTCGGCATGTGTAGAACAGTTCTAGTGGCCATGAGACCCTGCAACTTAATTTTAGGCTACAGTTTCTATGAACTTGATTTATCCTTTCTTTTAATTTCTAACTTCCAGGGATTTCTCAAAATTATTCCTAAAGGCATAATTTCCTTTTTCCCAATACCATAATATATTTATTCCTTTTAACTTGTAAAATTTCTTTATTAAAAAGATTTGGGGCACAAGAAGAAATATAAGATTTATCCCATCATCTTAATTACTTTTTCTAGGGGGCTGTTTCATGACTTTTATTATTTTCTCAAAATTGATTATTTAAAATGTTTTTAAATGCTAGGGATGGATGAATCCTGAGGACTACTACTATTTAAGTGGCAGGTGAGTTAATAGTCTTAGAAAGAGTGACCATAGAGGTAGAAGGAAAACTATGTGGTGGTGGTTTCAAGTAAAGGGTGAAGCAACTGGCTTAAAAGGAGTTGAATCAACTACAATAAAAAAAATGGGAAAAAATCAAACACTTGGAGGCTAAATAGCATGCTATTAAACAATGATTGGGTAACCAAAGAGATCAAAGAAGAAATAAAAAGCATTCTGGAAACAAATGACAATGAAAACACAACAATTCAAAATCTATGGGACATACAGTGAAAGCAGTCCTGAGAGCTCTACATGCCTACCTCAGAAAACAAGAAAAAATGGTAATAAATTATCTCACCCTACAACTTAAAGGATTATAAAGAGAGCAACAAGAAAAGCCCAGAGTAAGCAGAAGGAAGGAAATAATAAAGATCAGAGCAGAGAGAAACAACATAAGAGACCAAAAAAAATACCAAAGATCAATAAAACCAACAGCTGATTCTTTGAAAGGATAAACAAGATTGATGAACCTCTAGTCAGGCTCACCAAGAAACAAAGAGGGAGGACCCAAATAAACAAAATCAGAAATGAAAGAGGTCGCCAGAACCGGTTTGGCTCAGTGGATAGAGCGTCGACCTGCGGACTCAAGGGTCCCGAGTTCGATTCCAGTCAGGGGCATGTACCTTGGTTGCAGGCACATCCCCAGTGGGGGACATGCAGGAGGCAGCTGATCGATGTTTCTCTCTCATCGATGTTTCTGGCTCTCTATCCCTCTCCCTTCCTCTCTGTAAAAAATCAATAAAGTATATTAAAAAAAAAAAAAAAGAAATGAAAGAGGTGAAGTAACAACTGACCCCACAGACATACAAAGGATTATAAAAAAAACTGTATCTATATCCTGGCCTGCGGGGATCAGGCACAAACCGGCTGACATCCCCTGGGGGGTCCTGGATTGCGAGAGGGTGCAGGCCAGGCCGAGGGACCCCACCAGTGCACGATCTGGGCTGGGGAGGGACTGCGGGAGGGCTCCAGGGCATGTCTGGCCCATCTTGCCCAATCCCGATCGGCCGGACCCCAGCAGCAAGCTAACCTACTAATCAGAGCATCTGCCCCCTGGTGGTTAGTTCATGTCATAGCGACTGTTCAAACAGTCAGACACTTAGCATATTAGGCTTTTATTATATAGGATACTACAAACAACTTTACTCCAACAAACTGGACAACCTAGATGAAATGGACATATTCCTAGAAAAATACCAGCTTTCAAAACTCAATCAGGAAGAATAAAAAAACCTGAGTAGGCCAATAACTACTGGTGAAATTGAAACAGTAATCAAAAAACTTCCAGCAAACAATAGCCCTGGACCGGATGGCTTCACAGGGGAGTTTTACCAAACATTAGAAGAAGAACTAAAACCTATTCTCAGATTATTTCAAAAATTCAAGAGGAAAGCAAACTTCCAAGCTCTTTCTATGAAGCCAGCATTACTTTAATCACCAAACCAGATAAAGACACTACAAAGAAAGAGAATTATAGGCCAATATCCCTGTTGAACTTAGATGCTAAAATCCTCAACGAAATGCTAGCAAATCAGATCCCGCATTACATTAGAAAGATAATACACCATGACCAAGTGGGATTTATTCTGGAGATGCAAGGATGGTACAATATCCGCAGTCGATAAACGTTATACATCACATAAATTGAGAGACAAAAATCACATAATCATATCAATTGATGCAGAAAAGGCATTTGACAAAATCCAATATCCTTTCCTGATTAAAAACTCAGCAAAGTGGGAATAGAGGGATCATACCTCAACATAATAAGAGCCTTATATGACAAAGCTACAGCTAACATACTCGGTGGGCAAAAACTAAAACCATTTCCCTTAGGAACAAGACCAGGATGCCCACTTTCACCACTCCTGTTCGACCTAGTACTAGAAGTGCTAGCCACAGCGATCAGACAAGAAAAAGAAATAAAAGGCATCCAAATTGGAAAAGAAGTAAAACTGTCATTATTCACAGATGACATATTTCACATAGAAAACCCCAAAGAATCCATCAAAAATTAGACTTAATAAATGAATTCAGCAATGTAGCATAATACAAAATTGACACTCAGAAATCTATGACTTTTTTATACACCAATAACTCACAGAAAGAGAAACAAAAAAAACCTATCCCATTTACCCTTGCAACAAAAAAGATACCCAGGAATAAACTTAACTAAGGAGGTAAAAGACCTGTACTCAGAAAACTATAGGATGTTGAAAAAAAAGAGATAAAGGAATGCATAACCAAATGGAAGAATATACCGTGTTCAGGGATTGGTAGAATCAACATCATTAAAATGTCCATACTACCCTAAGTAATCTATAGATTGAATGCAATCCCCATTAAAATACCAATGACATATTTCACAGATCTAGAACAAACTCTCCAAAAATTCAATTGGAATAAAAAAAGACCTCGAATAGCTGCAGCAATCCTGAGAAAGAAGAACAAAGTTGGAGGGATCACATTACCAGATACCAAGCTACTGATATATTACAAAGCCACTGTTCTCAAAACTGCCTGGTACTGGCACAAGAACAGACATAGGCCAATGGGACAGAACGGAGAAACCAGAAATTGACCCAAGCCATTATGTTCTGTTAATATTTGACAAAGGAGGCAAGAACATACAATGGAGTCAAGACAGTCTCTTCAATAAATGGTTTTGGGAACATTGGACAGATACATGAAAAAAAAAAGAAAAGAAACTAGACCACCAACTTACACCATACACAAAAATAAACTCAAAATGGATAAGTGATTTAAACGTAAGACAGGAAACCATAAAAATCTTAGAATAATCCATAGGCAGCAAAATATCAGACATATCTCCTAGCATTATGTTTACTGATACATCTCCTAGGACAATGGAAACTAAGGAGAAAATAAACAAATGGGACTACATCAAAATAAAAAGCTTCTGCACAGCAAAAGAAACATCAGCAAAACACCAAGAAAGCATGGGGAGAACATATTTGCCAATGTTACATCTGATAAGGGCCTAATCTCCAAAATTCATAAGGAACTCATACATCTTAACAAAAGGAAGATAAACAATTCAATAAAAAACCGGGCAAAGGACTTAAATAGACACTTTTCGAAAGTGGACATACAGAAGGCCAACAGACATGTGAAAACATGCTCAAAGTCACTAATCATCTGAGAGATGCAAATCAAAACTACAGATACCATCTCACCCCTGTCAGAATGGCTATCATCAACAAATCGACAAATGACAAGTGCTGGCGAGAATGTGGAGAAAAAGGAACCCCTGTGCACTGCTGGTGGGAATGCAGACTGGTGAAGCCACTGTGGAAAACAGTATGGAGTTTCCTCAAAAAATTAAAAATGAAACTCCCATTTGACCCAGTAATCCCACTTCTAGGACTATATCCCAAGAAATCAGAAACACCAATCAGAAAGAACATATGCAACCCTATGTTCATAGCAGCACAATTTACAATAGCTAAGATTTGGAAACAGCCTAAGTGTCCATCAGCAGATGAGTGGATTAAAAAACTTTGGTACATCTACACAATTGAATACTACACTGCTGTAAAATAAAAAGAACTCTTATTATTCACAACACATTGGGTGGACATGGAGAGCATTATGCTAAGCGAAATAAGCCAGTCGGAGAAAGATAAATATCACGTGATCTCACTCATTTGTGGAATATAATGAACAACATAAACTGATGAACAAAAATAGAGACAGAGAGGCGTAGAACAGACCGTCAAACTTCAGAGTGAGGCAGGGGAGTGGGGCGGGGGGTAAGAGATCAACCAAAGGACTTGTATGCAAAGCATATAAGCTTAACCAATGAACACAGACACTAGGAGGGTGAGGGTATGTGCTGGGGAATGGGGTGGTCGGGGAGAGGTCAATGCGGGGGGAAAAGTAGACTTATGTAATACTTTAAACAATAAAGAATTTAAATCTTAAAAAATGGAGTTTAATATAACAGGATAAATGCCGTTGAGAGGTCAGTTCAAATGAAGTCTGACTTGGGGTGCTGAGCACACAATACACTAGTGAGATTATGTGTCATAGAATTGTGCACCTGAAACCTGTATAAATTTGTTAACTGGTGTCACCCAAAAAAAAGTCAATAAAAAAATACATTATATTTTGGCAAGTTATAGCTAATTAGTTACAACTAATGTGAATTTAGAGAGATGTCAAAACCCAAATTGAATCAGTCTTAGAAATAAATGAGGGAATTGAGCCATGTGATTGTTGATTAGACTTCTAAGGGGGTTGAATGAGAAAGAAAAGAAGTGAAACAAAGTAAGTGGTAGCTTAGGGGTAGGGTAAGAAGGGATCCTTGAATATTGTTTTTAGGTTGTTGGGAATACTCTGTGTGGAGATTGAGATTAAGGACATGAGAGGGGATTGGATAGCTGAAGTGGAATCTGATAGAACCAAAAGCTCTGGCCGGGATTCTTACCTCAAAGGGAGCTTGAGTTGAAGTTTGTAAATGATAAAACTCTTGGAATGTAGCCATTTCTGAACTTGTAGCAGTTCTTGAATCCTATTTTTTAAAAATATTTTTTTTATTGATTTCAGAGAGGATGGGAGAGGAAGAGAGAGAGAGAAAACATCAATGATGAGAGAATATCATTGATTGGCTGCCTCCTGCATGCCCCACCCTAAGCATCGAGCCTGCAACCTGGGCATGTGCCCTGACTGGGAATTGAACCGTGACCTCCTGGTTCACAGGTCAACGCTCAACGCCTGCTGGGCTTGAATCCTATTTTTATCTTTAAAAAATATTTTAAAAGATACTACCTTTTTCAGACTACAATTTAGAAAATTAAGGAAGGGTTTTCAGGCAACTTTGAGAACTGTGTTGAAATTGGTTACCACAAACTTGTAGTTAACACTAATTTGCTCAGTTGTGCAATATAGAAAAAGCACATAATTGTAATGATTCTGCATTGCACCTTTGCCAAGGCAGGTGCAAGAGAAGGACACTGTAGCGAGTAGATCTTGATAATTGGCAGGAAAGTGGTTGTAATGAGATATGGTGAGGTACAAAAGGAGAAGCAAAGATAGGAAAGAACGCTGGTGACAGAGTTGAAGGTTCAAGGGAATGACGGTCTTGATGAGGCACATTGACAAGTCATGTGAGAGCTGCCTAGGGTCTATGTTGCCATACCCTGTGGTTGTCCTTTTCACTGGCCACTCCTCAGCTTCACTTTTAGGAATTCTTCTTGTACTTATCCCTTATACTAGTATGTAGTGCCCCTCCTGGTGCTCTAGACTAGCATTGGCCAACCGGTGGTCCACGGACCACTGGTGGTCTGTGAGGTCCGAAAGGTTGGCGACTGCTGCTCTAGACTATGCTTTAATTTATTTCCCTACACTTTCCTCTTGGAAATTTTTATTTACTGGACTAAAAGTATGGCTATGTTATCTATATTTTATGTCTGTTGAATTAGCCATGACTGTGGAAAAATTGGCATAAAAGAGGATAGATTTATACTACTAGAGGCCACTGGATATGAGGTAAGGTCGTAAAATGGTAGAGGCAGGATTTATGTTTCTCAAAAGAACAGGTGTTTATACTTGTGGAGAGATGGGTAATGATCTCACAGCATTTGTAGGCACTAACTCACTTCCTGATTGAGGGTTTATGAGATGTCGAATAAGCAACCCTTATTTGAGGAGGTTTCAGGGAAGCCCCGTCTTTGGAGAAGGAGTAGATATACCATTTCCATTGTCGGAAGAGATCAAAGGGAAGTTTTCCGTGAAGAAGACATTTGAGATGCAGGGGAGTTTGTTTACTGTGGAACAAGGAGGGCCCACAGAGGAAATGTTTGAATGGGAGTAATATAGCTAGCTGCAGGGTTTTCACAAGAGTAAGTCCAAAAAATTAATTGATAGAGTGGCAGGAGCAGGAAGGACTGGGTAGTTCCCTGCCTGTCTGGGGTTGGCCAAGGCTTTGATTGGTAGGATGTTAAGTCAGGAGGGTGGCACAAGCATTAATATTAAGTAAATTGAAAACACCAGTTAGGGAAATAATTTTAAGAAAAAATGAGGTCCAAAATAATGGGCTTCCAATTCCACTACTGAGTAACTTGTGATGTCATTAATAGAAACATTAGACACAGAGAAGAGAAAAGCAGGTTACAGTTTATTGTTTTAAGTACTGTCTTTCAGCTGAAATAAACTGCATAACTAAACTAAACCTTCTAAATCATTTCTACAAAAGTATCTTCTCAAATGAGAGTAGTAGGGGAAATACAGTGAATGGAAAGCCTTATTTTATAGCTTTATTAAATCAATATGGTAAGTAATTATTGGATTGTGGATATGAGATCTTTTAATACTTTATTGATAATCAGTGATAAGTTCAATATAGTATGAGTTCGCTTTGTACTTCAAACTAAATTTTATTTAGACTTTTATGAGGTTTAAAAGCAATGCTTAAAGTTTTATTATGTATATATAAATTTGTTTTTGTAATCTACACATTGATACTTTATAGAAAAAATGGTGAGTACTTATTCAAAAGAATTGCTAGATATGTATTTGCTTTAGGATTATTGAAAATTAAACGTTTATTTTCTTTCTGTAGTCCAAACCCCTGATACCTCTTCAAAATGAGACTGATTCAGAGACCCAGAAAATGGTGCTTACTAACTACATGTTCCCTCAGCAGCCAAGGACTGAGGATGGTAAGAATTTAAGAATGTCTTTTCTTAAAAAAAAAAAAAAAAGAAGAAGATATATTTACAAATATATATGTTTGTATATATATTTGAAGACCTAGGGGGAGGGTACATAGGGGATGGGCAGAGGGGAAGTAAAAAGGGGGTGGAAATGGGAGACATCTGTAATATTGTCAACAATGAAAAATATATTAACACATTGTATGCAGGAAATATATTTATATGTTTTATGTTGCAAAAAATTAGCAAAAATGGCCCGCGCCACCTATTAGCACGCGATAAAAACTACCTGCAAAAATTGTGTTAAAACAAAATAAAATAAGGATAAAACAATAATACTGGTAAATCACAGCAAGTTGTGAAGTGAATTTTAAGTCTCTAAGACTTACTGGTTTGAAGGGAATTTGGAGAATCCTATATAATAAAAGGCTAATGTGCAAATCAACCAAACAGTGAAATGACTGGTCACTATGACATGCACTGACCTCCAGGGAGCAGATAATCAACACAGGAGCTGCCCCCTGGTGGTCAGTGCTCTCTCATAGGGGGCTCACAGCTGGCGAGTGCAGCGGTGGTGACAGGAGCCTCTCCCGCCTCCTCAGCAGTCGAACATCCCCCAAGGGCTCCCATGCTGCGAGGGAGCACAGGCCAGGCTGAGGGACGCCCCCTCCCACCCCCTGAATTTCTTGCACCGGGCCTCTTAGTTGGTTAATTAAGTTCTCTGAAAATAGGATAAGAAAGCAATGTCTCAGGGTTATAAATAGTGGAATTTAGAGGTATGTGCATATAATGTACTTCCTTAAATGATTCCTTGAAATTAAACAGCAAACATCTATTATGGATCTCTCTATTCTAAATCACATTTAGGTAAATGTTGGGAACTCATGTTAAGTGTTATGTGATTAGGATTATTAAACCAGGAAATATTTTGTTCACTTCTGTTGTTGGTTGTAGAATTAACACTACCCTTGGATCTATACACTAGGTAAAGATAATCTGTAAAATTCTGAGTATAAATGTTACTTCTTCTAAGTTCTTAATTACATTTTGCCAAGAAAGGGGAATATACCAATTACTATTGGTCACAAATGTTGTTCAACAATTAGGGCATTAAAGCCTTTGAAATTAAGGAGCAAATTGTTTCTGTATATGTTGTACTGTGTGTGTGTGTGTGTGTGTGTGTGTGTGATGTTTATTATATGTGGCACTTAAAAATATAATTTTTATGTATTTTCCTGAAACCAGTGAGCATCTTTATGACCCCAAATTAATTATAAATTATCTCTTAGTACATAGAGACACTGAAGAAAAAAATCAGTTTTAATTTTTAACACATTGTGTACCGCATAGAAATCTCTAAGACATACGCCAGGGACCTCACGTTTTTGGGCAAACTGCACGTTATTTAAATCATCATGATGCACTTTAGGTGTTGTTTTTCAATAATTATAACATTTTTATTTACAAAAACAATTAAATAATTAAAGTTCCTAGTACTTTTTTAACGTATGGTACTGCGTAAAACATTTTCCTCTATGAAGAGGGACCAAACAAAATTTACATAAGTATCTAGATTCGCTCCTTTTTCCATGGGCGTGAAAAACGAGAACACTCGTGAGCGGTTCTTAACAGATGGCACGCGAAACACGAGAAAACTCCTGAGCGGTATGAAATGTGTTAAAATAGACCATCGGCAATTTAAATAAATTCTTAAGCTTCAGTTTTCTTACCTTGAAATAA
Organism: Myotis lucifugus; assembly: GCF_000147115.1. Lineage (NCBI taxonomy): Eukaryota > Metazoa > Chordata > Mammalia > Chiroptera > Vespertilionidae > Myotis > Myotis lucifugus. Next base: position 44,163,958 of record NW_005871048.1, on the reverse strand, counting down.
TGATAATAGCATCTGTTTTGCAGGGATTTTGTAAAAAATGAAAAACACTGGTTATAAAGTGCTTAGCACTATGACAAAATCAATTTGCCTGTTATTATTCTTACATTGTTTTGGCAGGTTTTGTACACAGCTTTGAAATACTTAAATAGATTAAAACTAAAATAATTTTCTTTTGTTCCATAACTAGTGATAAATAATTAGAAAACTCATTACTTCACTCTGCTTATTATTTGTTGCTCTTTGCAAGAAGAAATAAAATATATGCTTTGATAAGTTATTTTGTGGGTATATTTAATGAGATTTATTTTGATGAAACAAATGTTTAGCTTTGGAATTGAATTAGCAAGTAATAGTTTTTCATTATTACTCTAAAACATAGTGGATTTTTTGTTTGTTTGTTTTTCTAGTTATGTTCATATCAGATAATGAAAGTTTTAATCCTTCATTGTGGGAGGAACAGAGGAAACAGCGGGCTCAAGTGGCGTTTGAATGTGATGAAGACAAAGATGAAAGGGAGGCACCTCCCAGGGTAAGTGTTCTTTCCTCCTTCAAATTTGAAATAGATCTGCTGATACTTATTGGGTACTATATACCCACTAGAGGCCCAATGCATGAAATTCGTGCAAGAGTAGGCCTTCCTTCCCCCGCTGCTGGCACCGGCTTCCCTCAGCACCCAGGACCCAGGCTTCCGTCGCAGCCCAGGCTTTGTCCGGAAGGTCGTCCGATCTAATTAGCATATTATGCTTTTATTATAGACTAGAGGCCCGGTGCACAAAAATTTGTGCACTGGCGGGGGGGAGGTGTGAGGTGGGGGGGTGTCCCTCAGCCAGACCTGTGCCCTCTCACAGTCTGGGACCCCTTGGGAGATAACTACTTGCTGGCTTAGGCCGGCTCCCGGGTGGCAGATGGCAGGCCCGGATCCCGCTCTGGGTCACAGATGGCAGGCCCTCTGCCACGCCGCCCCGCCCCACTGCCCGCCGCACACGGCAGGCCCGGCGGTCGGTAGGGCAGGGTGGGCGGATCGAGATCGGCCCAGCGGGCGGCGGGGCGCAGGGCGGGCGGATCACGATCCGCCGCAACCCGCCCCGCCGGCCGCCGGGCCGCGCACACATATGGCAGGCAGTGTTTTGGTTCACTGCACATTAGACAATATATAAGTGTGGGAATTTTATATGTGACTGGATTAATATCTAGCTGGAAAACATACCTGTTTGAAAGACAAGTGACAATGTTGGCAATATCCACACCTTATATACCTCAAGTGTAATATGTTTATGCCTGTTAAGAAGTTTTTAAAACAGTGAAATCCATATTTCATCTTTGACTAGTGATAAAACCATACTTTTATTGAGTCTAAAATGCTTTTAAAGGCCTATCATCTGTTTTCACAGTTGCCTCTATGAGCCAGATACCCAGTGTAATTAAGAAGGATCATAGATTGAATTTTAAGGTGTCATTAGAAATATTTATCCATATTTTAATTTTTTCTTTATTTCTCTAGGAGGGAAATTTAAAGAGATATCCAACACCATACCCAGATGAGCTTAAGAATATGGTCAAAACTGTTCAAACCATTGTACATAGATTAAAAGATGAAGAGACTAATGAAGACTCTGGAAAAGATTTGAAACCACATGAAGATCAGCAAGTTGTAAATAATGATGTGGGTGTGAAGGTTAGAAAACTCAATTCAACAGAATTAAACAAAACCTACTGTCAAGTTATTTAAAAATATTAAATGATAATTGATATAATTATCCTTTTTTTATACACTAAAATGTACTCCCAATTTTAGGGTGATATTCTCAGCTACTTGAACTAAAAGGTGTAACAATCAGTGAACCTTCCTAATTGGTATTATTACACTTCATTGTGGTTGCAGACTATTCAGATAGGCATGGGAGTGTCAGCATAAGCTTACAAAACAATTTATTGCCTGAGCAAAGAAGATAATGAATGTCAGAAAATTCATTGTAATGAAAACATGCCCCCCCACACACACCCATAATACTGATTCATTCTAATACTAATTGTAAATATATTACTATGACATACCATTGGCATTTCCTTGGGATATTTCAGAAACGTAAACAAATCCCTAAATTACATCCCTTTAAGGGACTTTTTTCTCACATTGTATCACAGAAACAAGTTTTATCGTGTCACTAGAGTTATTACACATTTCACAATGAGTAGAAAACAATCTAGCCATTCTGAATTTGACCATGGTGAGCTAAGTGACTCACTCATGACCATCCGCTTTGGCAAGTTCTAAGATGGAATGTATCCTCAGCTAAATAAAGTGTGAAGTTTAATGTGGCTCATGGACTTCTGGGTACCTCCTGTCCCCCAAATCAGCATTTTATCTGAGTGCTGCAGATTTCCATGTTTAAAGTTTCCTTGATTTATCCAGGATAAGAAAACATTAAATTACTTTTAAATTTTCATCTGAACTTTAACACAAGAATAGATATAAGGCATAAGGAAAATGAATTCTTTATCTTCTCTTTTAGACTTCAGAAAGTACTGCTCCAGTAAGAAGCAAAGCCGATGAAAGAGAAAAATACATGATAGGAAACTCTATACAGAAGACTAATGAACCTGAAGCTGAGACCAGTCCTGGGAATCCACCAGTGACTGCAAATATGAAAGCCTCTGAGAGCATGAAGCAGGCCAATCACGATGATGTTTTTGAGGTATGGCTTTATGATTATTCTGGAATGATCATAGCAACTGATAAGAATGTAATCTTTCGTTGTTACTAACTAGATAGGAGAGACTTCATATTGATAGCAGAAAATAATGCTAATGCATTTACTATTGAGAAATTTTATAATGTTTGCTATAATATAATATCACTCATTTACCGGTTTAAACTTAAATTTTTTGACCCAATGTACTCAAATATTTACAATGTAAATTAGATTGTGGCAATTCTATTTGAGTTCTATAAAATATGTAATAGTAATTGCTTTATTTCTATAACTTGAAAATGAAAAGGTTGCCAGTGGTATACTCTAGTTATTTGGTTTATTTAAGCATTCATCATTGATTATGAAGTATTGTTTTCCTTGAATATCTGAGACATTTTTCCTTACAGTTTCTTTTAGTGGATTAATCAATGAAAGCTGTAGCCTTTTTTTTAAACAGCTTTATTGATGCTTATAACTCACATATACAACACACCATTTAAATAAAGGGTACAGTTCAATGGTCTTTAGTATTCTAAAAGTTGTGCAACCTTCACCATTATCATGTTGAGAACATTTTCATTATCCAAAAAACAAAGTTCATATTTCTCAGCTACCATCCCACATCCTCTCCCATTTCCCTAACCCCTAAGCAGTTAGTAATCTATTTTATCTGCCTTTATAGATTTGGCTATTCTTGGCATTTCATGTAAATATAACCATACAATCTGTAGTCTTTTGTGATTGGTCTTTCACTTAGGATAATGTCTTCAAGATTATCCATATTGTAGCATGTCTCAATACTTCATTCATTTTTTATGTCTGAGCAATATTCCATTGTAATGGTGAATAACGGACATTTGGGTTATTTCCACATGTTGGGTGTAATGAATAAGACTGTTGTACATATTTGTGTGCAAATTTTTGTGTGGATATATGTTTTTTCTTTTGGGTATATACTTAAGAGAAGAATTGTTGGATCATATGATAACTTAAGTTTAACTGTCTGCAAAACTTCCATTTTTCCAAAAGCGGTTGCACCATTTTACATTCCCCTCATACGCTGCTGGAGGTCATGGAAAATGGTAACCTGTAACTTTTAAAAATGAGATTCTAAAGGTTTTTTTATTTATAGGTACATTGCCCACTATGCGTCCGCTAGCTCCAAGTGTCTATTTAAATTAAGTAAATACAATTAAAAATTGAACTTCTCAGTTACACTTGCCACATTTCAAATGTTCAATTTGACACATCTAGATAGTTAGTGGCTATCATGTTGAACCACTTAAATTATTTCTATCATTACAGAAAGTTCTATTGGAAATCACTGGTGTATAGAAATACTGACATTGTGGGTTTATAAAAGCCTCTATAGTCCTGAAAATTTAAATGTGTTTAAAGCACATAATCTAATGGTTATCCTGTGAGCTAGTATTTACTACAAGAAAAAACTCATGCTTTTGAATGCACTAAATGGGTCACATTATTCAGTAAATTATTATATATGTTGAACCTAATATCAGTCTATGAAAAGGTTATTGGTTTTGTCCCAGTGAGCTTATTGCTCATTTAGTATAATTTCTATGGGTAAGGAGCTATACTGGCAGAATTGAAAAATGGATACATCTACACTAATAAAAGAGAAACATGCAAATTGGTTGTCACTCCACTACGCCCACCAGCCAATCAGGGCGAGTATGCAAATTAAGCCAACAAAGATGGCGGCAGCCACGGAGCTGGAGTGAGCAGGGGGCTTGGGTTTCCCCTGGCAACGGAGGAAGCCAAGCTTCCCGACTGCCCTGGCCACCGCAGAAGGAGTGGCTGGGGGCCTGGGTCATCAGGGGCAACCCAGGCTTCCAGCCGGCCCTGGCCTCCGCTCAAGGAGGGGCTGGCCTCCACTCAAGGCGGGGTTGAAATAAAAAAAAGGAAGGGCTGGGAGCCTGGGTCGTGGGGAGGCGTGGCCAGCCTGAAAACGGCCCTCAGTCCTTTACCCGGGCTGGCCACACCCCATGGAGTAAGAGTCCCCGCTGTGGGGTGTGGCCAGCCCGCAAACAGCCATCATCCCCTCACCCAGACTGGCCAGGCACCCCAGCAGGGACCCTCACCCTGAAGGGGGTATGGCCAGCCTGAAAACAACCCTCAGCCCCTTACCCAGGCTGGTCATGCCACCATGGGGTTAGGGTCCCCGCTGGGAGGCATGGCCAGCCTGCAAACAGCCATCATCCCCTCACCCAGGCTTGCCAGGCACCCCAGCGGGAACCCCCACCCTGAAGAGGGTGTGGCCAGCTTGAAAACAGCCCTCAGTCCCTCACCCAGGCTGGCCATGCCCCCCCCAGTGGGGACCCTCACCCCAGGGGTGGGCCGGCCTGCAAACCACTGCAGGCCCCTCGCCCAGCCGCCCCACATCCCAAGGGAACCCTCACCCTGATCCGGGACACACTTCAGGGAAAACCAGCCAGCCCCACCCGTGCACCAGGCCTCTATACTAATAAAAGGGTAATATGCTAATTAGACTGGGAGACTTTTCAGGAGACCTTCCGACGTTCTTCTGGACAAAGCCATAGTGGCGGGGCTGAGGTAGAGGCAGTTAGAGGCCAAGAGAGGAGGGCAGTTGTGGGTGATCAGGCCAGGATGGGACGGCAGTGGTGGGTGATCAGGCTGGTGCAGGGGGCCGTTGGGAGTGATCAGGCCGGTGGGGGGGGGGGGGGAGGCAGTCGGGGGTGAACAGACCAACAGGGGGGGCCA
>NW_005871048.1:44037554-44158423 GCF_000147115.1 Myotis lucifugus | reverse complement strand
ACACTTGCTGGGTCACTGGTACGACCCTGTCGGCTTTACTTCTGGGTAACATCGTGCTTATGTTCTAGGAGACGAGGGCGGTGATCAAGCATCAGTGTACAGACTGTCATCGCGTCTGTAACAAAATGTGGCCTACTGAACCTCCACGTGAGCCCTAGGACCGCAGTCACCGCATCATATGTAGGTAATTCTGTCTGAGAGTGGGCGGTTAGGCGGTGACGGACCATTGTCGAGTGCAGATGCAAATGCAAGTCCACCAGAATGCCTAGTAGTGGGGTGACCATATTGACACAGGGGACCAGTTGGGTTCGTTCCGGGCTGGCAGGGGGGGCATTGGGGGCAAGCAGGGCGGGGGCAGTTTGGGGGCAAGCAGGCCAGCAGGCAGAGTGGTTAGGGGCAATCAGGCAGGCAGGCAGGTGAGCAGTTAGGAGCCAGCAGTCCCAGATTGCGAGAAGGATGTCCGACTGCCAGTTTAGGCCCGATCCCTGTAAACCAGTAGGACATCCTTAGAGGGGTCCCAGATTAGAGAGGGTACAGGCCGGGCTGAGGGACACACACACACACATCCTTACCCCCCCCCCACACCCCCATGCACGAATTTCATGCACCGGGCCACTAGTAATGATATAATTAAGGTTAGACTGTGTGAAGTGTATAAGAAAAGTACTAATACAAGTCAAGTATTAAAGGCTACAGAAACTTGGAAAAGAGATATTTTCTGGATACAATATTTCAAGGATGCTCTAAGATGAAGAAGGCATTTAACCCGCATTTTTAAATACTAAATTAGCTGAAATGAAATTGAATGAAGTGTGTAAGCATAATGAGAGCAAATGAATGGTGTTTGGAAAATGTAGAAAAGAGCATGTTTCATCTGACTAAATATGTCAGGGGTGATAAATATCCTATCTAATAAAGAGGGAATATGCTAATTAACCCTCACACCATCGCAAAGATGGTGGCGCCCACAGACAATAAGGAGGGGATATGCTAATTGACTACCCCACCCTCAAAGATGGCAACACCCAGTCCCCTCAGCCCCACTGGGGTGGCAGGCCGGCCTTGCCGAGGGCCTGCCTCTGGAGTCCTTCAGTCCCCTCAGCCCCCCAGCCTCCCAGGGCCAGCCCGAGGCACAGGCAAGCCTTGGATGGCAGCTGCCCAGCCGCCCAAGGCCACCCGAGACTCAGGTAACCAGGCCCGCCCAAGGCTTGCGCTGCTGGCAGTGACAGCAGCAGAGGTGTGATAGGGGCATCACCTTCCTCTGATCACCGGGTCACCTCCCGCCCCTGAGGGCTCCTGGACTGTGAAAGGGGACAGGCCAGGCTGAGGGATTCCCCCCCCCCCCAGTGCATGAATTTTCATACACCGGGCCTCTAGTATGTAATAATATGAAATAAAATTAGTAAAGTAGATTGGTTCCTGATTATGAAACTCCCGGAAGCCATGCTCAGAAGTTTGAACTTAATGTTCTATCATCTTTGGGGGATCACTGAAGGCTTTTTAGTAGAGCATTACTTGTGAAGGGCTATGTATTAGGGAAATCTGGCAGCAGATACTGAATTCTCCAAGTTTAAGGGCTTTTGAGTAATGATAGTAGAAAATGCAGCCTAGACGTTAGTTGCAAGAATGTTACAGATATAATGTGTGATACCCCTGCCTTTAAGGAATGGAGAAGAGGAAACAGTCATATAACCATGCCTGAAAGCAATGATGGTGTTAACACATTGTGTACCACTCAGGAGTTTTCTCGTGTTTCGCGCGCCATCTGTTAAGGACCGCTCACGAGTGTTCTCGTTTTTCACGCGCCATCTGTTATGGACCTTAGATGTCAACACACTGTCTTGTCCACTATGGGGCGCTGAAGGAAGGAAATTGCAAGAAACTGTTCTTTCAGTCCTTGGACCCTATCTTGGCATATGGCACCATATTTACCAGGATAATTATTACAATGCTACATCTACTGTTGAATTGCTGCTACAGAACAAAACTAGAGTCTGTGGGACTACTAGGGAGAGTAGAGGTTTACCGCCAAATTTGGAAATGAAAACATCAAGAATGAAGAAAGGTGACATAATATTTTCCAGAAAAGGCGATATTCTCCTAGCATGGGAAGACAAGCGGGTTGTCCGAATGATATCAACGATCCATGACACTTCTGTCTCGACAACAGGAAAAAAAAAAAAGAAAAACAGGAGAGAATATTGTAAAACCTACCTGCATCAAGGAATACAATGCCCACATGAAAGGCGTTGACCGTGCGGATCAATTCCTTTCGTATTTCCATTCTAAGGAAAACGATGAAATGGACAAAAAAAGTAGTGCTGTACCTTATAAACTGTGGACTTTTCATTTAGAGTGTACAACGTCCTCAATCCACAAGCAAAAATGAAGTATAAACAGTTTCTGCTATCGGTGGCGAAAGACTGGATAACAGATGACAATAATGAAGGCTCTCCGGAACCAGAGACAAATCTGTCCAGCCCTTCCCCTGGGGGTGCAAGGAGAGCACCTCGTAAAGATCCACCCAAGAGGTTGTCAGGTGATATGAAGCAGCATGAACCTAAGCGTATTCCAGCGAGTGGAAAGAAAAAATTTCCTATGAGAGCCTGCAGAGTTTGTGCCGCCCATGGAAAAAGGAGCTAAACTAGATACTTATGTAAATTTTGTTTGGCCCCTCTTCATAGAGGAAAATGTTTTACGCAGTACCATACGTTAGAAAAGTACTAGGAACTTTAATTGTTTAATTGTTTTTGTAAATAAAAATGTTATAATTATAATTATTGAAAAACAACACCTAAAGTGCATTATGATCTGTAGTTATGATGATTTAAATAACGTGCAATTTGCCCAAAAACGTGCGGTCCCTGGCGTATGTCTTAGACATTTCGGTGCGGTACGCAATGTGTTAAGAGAACAAATAGACAAGGAAGGACAAGTTTGTTTTAGTTAGGTGGAATTTGAAGAAATGACAAAACCATCAGATAGACATATTCATTAGATAGTTGGGATCTTTAGCTCAAGTGAGAAACAAAAGCTAGATTATAAATGGGATATATGTCTACATTAAACATAATTATTGAAGAAAGTGATTCCATCCAGGGGGAAAGAATAAGAAAGGAAAAAATATGAGCTAGCTGCAGGAAGATTGTGATGTGAGCAAAGGAGAAAGGTGGGAGGAGATGTAGAGACTGCAGTTCCCAGGAGCCCAGGAATAATACAATTTCATGAAGGAGAAGTCTGGCCAGCAGTTTAAATGCTGCAGATATGCCGAACCGGTTTGGCTCAGTGGATAGAGCGTCTGCCTGCGGACTCAAGGGTCCCGGGTTCGATTCCGGTCAAGGGCATGTGCCTTGGTTGCGGGCACATCCCCACTGGGGGGCGTGCAGGAGGCAGCTGGTCGATGTTTCTCTCTCGTCGATGTTTCTGACTCTCTATCCCTCTCCCTTCTTCTCTGTGAAAAATCAATAAAATATATTTAAAAATAAATAAATAAAAAAATAAAATTTAAAAAAAAAAAAATAAATGCTGCAGATATAAAAGATTAGAACAGAACATTTGCCCCTTCTTATCCCATTCATTCTGTCACTAAGTCCTGTTAATTCCAAAATTTCTTAATCTCTTTGCTAGCCATCACTGCCATTGCCTAAGGACAGATGCAGTCTCTTTTCTTCAGTGCTATTGTGAAAGCTAGATGCCTTTCTGCCAGTCTCTTCCTATACCTTCTTAATACCAGCATTACTAGTTTAAAAGATAGTCTGATCTTGTAAGTTCCTGGCTAGGCAACCTCCAGTCACAGCCAACCCATACTTAATTGAGTCCATACTCAGAGCATAATCTTTCACCATGTAATCCAGTCTCCCTTTTCTGTCTCTCCCACACTTATCCTGAGCTCCAGCTGCATGGCGCAGATTTGCCATCCTTTCATATTTTCATCCTTCCTCTGCTCAGAATATCATTCCTTTCTTAACTCACCCATCACAACTAAACCAAATTACATTCTTTTCCTATTCTACTAACGCTTTCCATCATCATACAGTTTTAAACAGGGTTAAAAAAAAACAACTGTGGCCCAAATCCGGCCTCTGCCTGTTTTTGTATGGCTTGCAAGCTAAGAAATGCTTTTACATTATTATAAGGTGGAATAAAAATCAAAAGAATATTTCATGATATGAAAAATGGGATGAAATTCAGTTTTACTGGTACATAGCCATGGTCATTAGTTTATATTATTGTCTATGACCACTTGTCCACACGGCAGAGTTGAGAAGTTGAAACAGAGACTATTCTCAAAGTGCAAAATGTTGACTAGCCTTTTCACTGAACATTTGCCAACTCCAGTCCATATCTTTATTATGGCACTTACGAGTACCTAAAAGTCTTAGCACTTTTAAGAGAACACCTATTTAAAACCTTTTATTTATTTTATCATATTAGTAGAATAATTTAAGCTGATTTTATATGTAATATATACAATATTAAATTTTTCCCATTAATAGGTCTTTTTGTTTCCTACCCAAGGTAGCTCTCAATGGTAGATAACTTGGGATATTTGCTAAATATTAGAGAAAAATTCCTGGAGAATATAAAATTCTGTCTTCAAATTGGGCAAAAATTGTTATTAATTTATATTAGTAAAAGAACATCTCAGTTCTTCTGATTCCTTGGAACCCAGTGATCCTTGGAGCCATAAATTTGAGGATTATGGGAAGAAGAGGTTTTTGTTGGAGCAAACTGTTTTTCAATGGCAGGGATTGTGTTTTATGTATTTTTATTTCTCTGGCACCTGACATAGTACTAGGCACATAGTAATCATTAATAAATTTGAATTAAGGTCTGCCCCAGGAAATTATCCCATAGGTGCTTTGGAATATTGTTAATAACTACCACAGTTTTATTGCTATAGCTTAAAAATTTTTAAATCATATACTACTATTAGTCACTGTTACTATAAAAAGGTTTCATATATGTTCTAAATATTCTTTTCTCTTTATAAAGTTCTTATGACGTAATATTTATTCATTTAAAAAAACAATCTATTTTCATAAATGTTTTCACTCTTTTGTCTTTAAATTAGGAATCTGAAGAACTTTCTTCTGATGAAGAGATGAAAATGGCAGAGATGCGACCACCATTAATTGAAACCTCTATTATCCAGCCAAAAGTGGTAGCACTTAGTAATAGCAAAAAAGGTTAGCTGTGAAGGAAAGCTCTGAGATTAGAAATGAGCTGAATAAAATGTATAATTGTTTTGGAATATCATTAAATGTCATTATGTTATTTAAAACACTTTTTAGCAACAATTTTTAAAACATACTTTTTTGAAAGGTCTTTTTCTTCTCTCTCTTGTTTTTAAAGGAAAATCTTGATAGACCTTTTTTCTTCCCTCATGCATGTCTACTTACAAGGACATGGACTTTATAGGGAGACAAGTCTAGATTATGATTCCATTTCTACCACTTATTTACTGTATGATCCTTGAGGAGCCTAATTTTATCCATGTGTACATATCTAATTTGACATAAAGTAAGGCTAATGAAGGAGTTTGTGAATATTAAATATACTAGATTATTCAATGTACTGAAACCTAGCCCAATACTGGATGTATAGTAGATGTTTGTTATTTTATCTATCCCAGAACTTATTTTAAACCATTCTTTTTCCAGCCATTCTTTCATTTAACATAAAAGGGGACTTGAAGGATATCTGTCTCTTACTTTTAACCTTCCCTCACTCCTCCCCACTAGTGTCTGAACATCTCTATATTACCTCCAACAAGTATTGATCCAGCTATTGCCTTTATGGCATTAATGAAATTTGCTAGCAAGGTGCTCCTCAAATAGCTTGGATTTCATAATAATAATGATGGTAATATATGTTGAATACTTACTAATTGCTACTTGCTATATGCTAAATATTTTACATGTTATCTAATGATCACAATTGTCCCATGATTTGGAATTGGAAGAAGGAGGATATATCTAGGAAAGAAATTGTTACAGATAGTTTAACATTATTTTAAAAATTCATAATCTGAGACCCTAATACCTTAAAGTTGAATTAGAGAGCCCTCTGCTACTGTTTTTAACTGTAAACACAATCTAGACTACTTGAACTGAAATATTTGGAACAGCAAAAATATCCTTAATTCAGATTCATGTAATCTATGACTGTATCTATATATATACTCTTTCTATGATTTGGCTAGAATTGAGTTAGTTAAAAACATTCTTGAGGGTTCTAAGATATTATGTTATCTTTTTTATCACTACTTTTAAAAATACTATTTATTCTACCTACCTATACTGGAATATGAATATTGTCTATTTCTGTTTATATTATTGTTACACATAAAGCCATCTCACATATGAAGAGTTCAGTATTCATGTACAATTTTTTGAAATGATTTAAAAATATGAAGAGAGAGCTGACCTTGTGAAAATTTCTTGATTTGTTTGGTGGTTGTTTTTTGATTGACTGAATTGCTCATTTTTATTGTCAGAATAGATAAAAACAATTCCTTACATGTATGATATAATTTCTCCCCAAGATAAGTTTACATAAGGCTATAAACTATACTTTGAAATGAGTGGGAAAGCATATTTACTAAAACTAACCCATAGCCTTAGAACACATTGAATAATATAATCTTGTCAGTAATTCAAACTAATAAAATTCTGGGTAACCTAACTTTGGTTATATTTTTAAAAAGTAAAGGTATCTGTCACTATTTTAAAATTCTTTCATGTTTGTGTGTATTAAGGCTGAATTTTTATAGATGCCTCTGGTTATCTATTAATTTATATAATTCTTTACCTTATACGTTGAACCAGGGCAATATAAAATGCTATTTGTCATCACTGGGAAGTATTTCACACAGGATTTTTGGTGACTTTATCAGTGGCTTGAGTTTTTTGTTTGTTTCTTTCTTTCTTTCAGATGATACAAAGGATATAGATTCTTTATCAGATGAAGTTACACACAATAGCAATCAGAATAATAGCAACTGTTCTTCTCCATCCCGGATGTCTGATTCAGTTTCTCTTAATACTGATAGTAGTCAAGATACCTCACTCTGCTCTCCAGTGAAACAAACTCACATTGGTATTAATTCCAAAAGAAGGTTTGTAAATATCTTAACAAAATAATTTATTTTTACAAAAAATAGAGCTAGAAATGCAAATAAATATATATGACCAACCTAAGGATTTCACAAATATTATAGAAGTGGTTCAGGCAGTATATGGTTTCTTCTCCACTTTATTACTAATTATTTTAGCTTTTATACCTTTCCCTTTTAGTTTTTTAAGGGGGCGGAGAAAAGATTTAAAATATGTTCTTATTTTCTTCATTAAAAGGTTGAACAGTTCTAGATATTACAACATAAATAACCTATTTTGGGGTAATTCAATTAGAAACTGATACTTTTAGGATTAGAAATGCAAGATCATTTTGGGGTGATGCCCCAAATTAAAGGATTTATTTAAATACTTTTGATTAGTGATGTATCTTTGGATTAGACTTAAATTTATAGGTCAACTTTTCTAAAAAGGCTTAATTCCTACATGTTGGAATTTAGCTGAAGTTTAAAACGAATTTATTATTTGGGCTCTCAAGTTTGGTTATCAAAGTAAGATTGTACCATTTTACTTTGATGTTAATCTATCAGGTAGAGTATTTGATAGAAAGATTTGGGTTACTACTGAACCCAAAGCTTAATGTATGGATATTGCTAAATATTTTTTAGAGTTCAATTGTTGTTATGCTCCAGGCGACATAGTTAAGTCAAATTTTTGTATGTATTGATTCATATTGTTGGAAAAGAAAAATGCCTTTTTTATCTCAAAATGAGTTTAGCTGTTATGTAGTTGTAATTATGATTAATCATTTATATCTGTTCTCTGAATTTGAGGTTAAGACCCAGTATGGTAAATTATTAATTTTTATAACCTTTTAGATGTTAAGATAATGAGTAATTTGTTGAATAATAAAATTTTACTGATGTTGGGAAGTAGTTTAGTATATTCTAAATCATGTTTTTTATATAATGAAATAAAGGCTAAGAAAGATATAGCTGTATCTCTGTTGTATTTCTAATCATGAGTATTTGTTACCTAATGGGAAGATTAATATTAAGGAATATTTGTTGAAATATAACTTGACTACTTTTTGAAATACAATTCGAAGACACAATCATGTTTTCATATTACCAAGCAGAAATAAAGTATTTTCTGTAATTTTGGAATATCACCTTTAAATATTTCCCAAATTCAATGTAGATTAAGTTTACTTTCAGGTTTTTGTGTATTTTGTTTGTTTTTTGTGTGTTTTGTTGTTGTTGTTGTTAACCCTCATCGAGGATATTTTTTTCCATTGAATTTTAGAGGAAGAGGGAGGTAAGGAAGGAAAAAGAGAGAGAGAGACATCACTGTGAGAGAGACACAATGATTGGTTGCCTCCCACATGAGACCCCACTGGACCAGGGATCACACTTGCAACCCAGGTAACATGCCCTTGACTAGGAATCAAACCCGAGACCCTTTGGTGCACAAACCAACACTCTAACCATTTAGCAACATCAGCCAGGGTTAATTTCAGTTTTGATATTTCATATTTTGTAGAGCTATTGTTTAGTTCTTTATATAATTTCCTTATCTATATATTTGAATCTAATAACAGTTATTATGATAACTATAGCTAATATAAGGTTTCGGAATTATTCATAAAAATGTTCTGTGCGTTTTACTCAACTGTTCAAATTATTGGCTCTTTCTCCATGTATCTGCCCATCTTTCAAGCATGTCATATTTTAAAGTGTATTTTTATTTATTTCAGAGAGGAGGGGAGAGGGAAAGAGAAACATCAATGATGAGAGAGTACCATTGATCGGCAGCCTCCTGCATGCCTCCTATTGGGAATCAAGCCCGCAATCCAGGCATGTGCCCTGACTGGGAAAGAACCGTGACACTCGACCACTGAGCCACACCGGCAGGGCAAGCATTTCATATTTTAGCACAGTTGTGAAAAGCTGTACCAGAAGAGGACACATAATTTTTTTCTTTACTTAGCTCAAACTATATTGTGACTAAGTGATTTATGACATTGATGAAAATTAATCTTGATTATAAATTTTCAGATAGTTTTACTTTTCTCCATTTAATATAAATCTCCCATTACTAAGAAAACTGGGCTTTATGATGTTTTTGATAACATTATTTTTGTTTTAGGCAAGAAGATGAAAATTTTAACAGCCTTTTACAAAATGGAGATATTTTAAACCATTCAACAGAGGAACAATTCAAGGTTCATGATAAAAAAGATTTCAACTTACCTGAATATGATTTGAATATTGAGGAACGATTAGTTCTTATTGAGAAAGGTATTGACTCAATAGCCACATCTGATGAATCTCACAAATTAGACCATATCAATATGAATCTTCATAAACTTATAACCAATGATACATTTCAACCAGAGAGAATAGAAAGATCAAAGGCACAGGATATCATGTTTGGAACGGCCTTTTTAAGCGTTAATGCTAAAGGACAAGCTGAGCGCTTGGAAAATGGAAACAAGTGTCCTAATCTGGAATGTGTAAATAAGGTGAATGGACATTCTGAGGAAACTCCACAGTCTCCTCGGAAGACTGAGCCCCAGGACACTGATCCTTCTATTGATATGGGTATTTCCAAGAGCACCGAAGATCTCTCCCCTCAGAGAAGTGGGCCAGTTGGGTCTGTTGTAAAATCTCATAGCATAACTAATATGGAGACTGGAGAGCTAAAAATCTATGACATTCTTAGTGATAATGGACTTCAGCAGCCAAGTGCAACAGCTAAAGTCACATCTATTGATGGAAAAAATATAGTCAGGAGCAAGTCAGCTACACTTTTGTATGATCAACCATTGCAAGTATTTACTGGTTCTTCTTCATCTTCTGATTTAATATCAGGTACAAAGGCAATTTTTAAGTTTGATTCAAATCATAATCCTGAAGAGCCAAATATAAGAGGCCCCGTAGCAAGTGGTCCACAATCTGCGCCTCAGATATATGGTCCTCCACAATATAACATCCAGTACAGTAGCAGCGCTGCAGTCAAGGACACTTTGTGGCACTCCAAACAAAATCCCCAAATGGATCACGTCACTTTTCCTTCTCAGCGCCTTCCTCGATCAGAGAGCACAGAAAACCACAGTTATGCTAATAAACATTCTGCCAATATGAATTTCTCTAACCATAACAATGTTCGAGCTAATACTGGATACCATTTACATCCAAGACTTGGCCCAGGAAGACATGGGGAAATGTGGGCCATCTCACCAAATGACCGACTCATTCCTGGAGCAACTCGAAATACAATTCAGCGACAAAGTAGTGTGTCCTCTACAGCCTCTGTAAATGTTAGTGAGCCAGGTCCCACAAGGCGGGCCCAAATCCCTGAAGGAGATTATTTATCATACAGGGAGTTACATTCAGTGGGAAGAACTGCTCCAATGATGTCAGGATCACAGAGACCTCTTTCTGCACGAACATATAGCATTGATGGTCCAAATACATCTAGGCCTCAAAGTGCTCGACCCTCAGTTAGTGAAATACCAGAGAGAACTATGTCAGTTAGTGATTTCAATTATTCACGGACTAGTCCTTCAAAAAGACCAAATGCAAGGGTTGGTTCTGAGCATTCTTTATTAGATCCTCCAGGAAAAAATAAAGTTCCTCATGATTGGCGAGAACAAGTACTACGACATATAGAAGCCAAAAAGTTAGAAAAGGTAATTAAACATGTATTTTTTCATTCTCACGAATTTACTGATTTTCTTTTACAAATTTGGCATTCTTGGGGTTTTTTTAAAACAAGGTGAAACAAGATACTCTGGATTATTGAATATATAGGATGTCCTTAAAAAATGTATGCATACACTTTGAATAATTATAATGGCAGTGTTTATTAAAATACATTTCATTTTCAAAATTGAGCTATCAGCTGTTGAAAATGTATACATTTTGGGGGGACACCCTATATATTTATATTCTAGGAGTTTTTCCTTGATGCTGACAATAGAGTTCCAAGTTCCGACTTGTCAGACTGAGAGCAGTTGAGATGGTAGTATAAGCTTCTCTTCCTTCTCTTACTCCCCAATATTTTTTTGATAGGCTTACATTCATTTTATTTATTTTTGTGTATGATTTTTAGATTGTGCCACACATACTATGAATAATACATGTATATACATATGTACCTCTGTTTAGCATTTTCTGACCTCTTGTCATCTATTAATAATTATGTAAATATGTATGCAAAAAATAAGCAGTTTATTGTACAGTTAACAGAAAAACAGATGTACTGTAAATGTAAATATTTCATCTAAGATTTTTTCCCCCCAGTTATATGACTAACACTGTCACTGACACAGATGGCTTCTGGCATGGCATTACTCTTTTCGAATTGCATTTGTGACCTATTTAAACTCACTTGTCTGGCTCTACTATAGTGTATAGATGTTTGTTTTTTGAAAGAAGTTAACATTTTTAAATATCCTGTAAAACTCATATATTAGTGTCACAGTTCTGTGCTCAAATGTATAAGGCATATTCTTTCTTTAGGATTTAGCTTGGTACCTCTCAGTGGATTTTACCCAAGAATTATCTTACCTCTGTTTATTAAATATAAGATACTGGTTTTTTAAAAATATACAACCTCAGTTAGTCATTATTTTAAAAAATTCCTTAAGTCGAATTTTTCAGAAATAAATACCTAAAATATAGTTAGTACCTTATATCAATCCACATTGCATCTCTGCCTGTAATTGTTAGCTCTATGCAATGCTGTCCTCTCAACTTTAAATAACTAAGCCACCTGTAAGGTTAGGTAACTTCATTCTCATCTATTTATTGTGTTTCAGCTATAACTTTGTACATACAGTTGAGGTTCTTTGAACTTGTATGTTTTTGCTGACAAATTTGGAAATCTCTTAAGCAGAGAAGTAATATAGCTGTTTTATAAATAAACTTCTGGTGTGGTACTGGGTTTGAGGAGGAGAGGCAACAGAGTTAAGTTGACTGGGTGATGAAGCCATCTAGTAGTAGTCCCGAAAATACATGAGAATATATTAGTGGAATTGAGGGAAAGAAATGAATTTAAGAGGCAGTTCTGAAATAGACTTGATAAGAATTTACTTTTGATTGTAATATTCCTATAATCAGCCATTGAATCAAGAAATTAAACTTGAGATTGGTGCCTGGAATAACTAACTGGTTTTGAGGAATGCCAGTAACTACTACTGAACATAGAGGAGGAATAGCAGATTTGGAGGATGAGATGAGTTTGTTTACTATACTATACTATACTATACTATACTATACTATACTATCTTATATAATTAAAGGCTAATATGCAAATCGACCAAATGGTGGAACGACCAGTCGCTATGATGCCTACTGACCACCAGGGGGCAGACGCTCAATGCAGGAGCTGCCCCCTGGTGGTCAGTGCACTCCCACAGTGGGAGCGCCGCTCAGCCAGAAGCTTTGCTCACAGCTGGTGAGTGCAGCGTTGGTGGCGGGAGCCTCTCCCCCCTCCGTGGCAGTGCTAAGGATGTCCAATTGCAGGGAGCAGGCCTAAGCGAGCAGTCAGACATCCCTTGAGAGAAGCCGGGCTCATGGCTGGCAAGTGCAGTGGCAGTGGTGGGAGCCTTTCCCACCTCTGCGACATCCCCCAAGGGGTCCCAGACTGCAAGAGGGCGCAGGCTGGGCTGAGGGACCTCCCCCACCCCCAGTGCACGAATGTTGTGTACCAGGCCTCTAGTATATTAATATTAGTTGACATCTCCAATGGCTATTTTCCCATTACTTTCCTATCTGACAGAGAGTGCCTGGACTTTAGTAAATGGAAGCAAGTAGCAGCCACTACATTGTTCATTGTGCCTCTCTGCTTTTTATATTTAGAAATTTGCCATACGGTTGCTTGGAGAGTATATGAAAGTAGTGTCTCAATTTTGCGCACTGGTAATTTAGAGATGAGAATTGAAGTGAAACTAGGAAATGCATAGGGCAATGTGATGTAGACTCCAAACTGGAAAGTATTGATTGACAATGGTGGAGGTTGATGAAAGATCTCTATTTGCTCCTCTGTAATCCCCCTTTCCTCCCCAAAACATAATTCTGATGGCATGGTGGATATTTGAAAAATTTCTTCAGGGAATTTCACAATGCCTTTCCTACCTCTAGGGGTAAGTCCCCCAATCAAAAGTTGCTACTTTGCCCAGCTGGGAGTTTATTAATAATACAGAAATAGATAAGTTATTGACCCTTACTTGGTTTTGAAACGTTGTGGTAGTCACACCTGTCCCACCCCAACAAACTATCTAGAATCCACACATATAAAATAGGTTTCACCTCAAAAATCTCAAGACTTATTTATAAATAAAATTTAACAACACTGAAAATGAATAAAATTTTTTATTTCAAAGTTGAATTAAGTCAGCATTTGCTAATAGTACTTATTAAATTAAAACAACTTAGATACGTAAGCACTCAACCAGATATGATTAAAGATTAACACAACATGACAATTTTTATGTTCAGTTGCTCTTATGCAACTGTTTGCATGTAATGAACAACAGTGCTCAGGACATTTGCCGAGCACTGTTCTGTTCAGTGTTTCCATGTGTTGTGATGGAGTGCAGTTTTATATGAGTGTCTGAGCACAAGCCTGAATTAAAAACCAGACCTGTTCTGAGCATAAGCCTTCTTATTCAGTGAAATATTTACAAAACGTCATATGTGTTCAAAGATGGCATAATAGGCTTTGTTTCAAATCTACATGTCCTTAAACAGGGTCAGTCAGTCCACTCAAGTTAACAACATGTTAAAACAAACCATGTGTATGTAACTGTGTGTATAATTTCTTTATTTTTACATTCTAACCAGCTGTTTATGGAACCTCTGAATTGCCTCTGCTAAATCCTTATTTATCGTGAAATGGTTTGGAAAAGTACAGGCCTAGCCTATTAAGTTTAGCTTTTTCTTTAGTTATTACTTTAAAATCCACAAAATAACTAAAAATGTACCTTGTAATTTTATAGATCCATTTAATTCTGGAATGTCATGTTAATGTTTCTTAATAGTAGACATCAATTTCATAATCTGGAGAAGGTGTATAGTCCCTAAGAGTAACATAGAAATGCTTGTAACGTCATTTCATATTTCTTCATTACAAGCCATGCTCAAAATGTGGTTTCTCTCAGTTTTACCATCAGACTCTCAATATTCAGGAACATGACTAAAAGCATGTACATGAAAGAATAGCAGTTAACAACTCTGGAAGTAAAGAAGCAGGAATAATGAGAATCAGGCAGTGCATTTATTGAGGTACATTTTCAGGCAGCCCTAGGATTAGTGATTAGACATTTATATAAACTCAATATTTGGAAGGATTCTATCAATTGTTCTTTGTATTTAAGCAGCAAAGGGCACTACTAACTCCTAAAATATAATGTTTTTTAATATCTATTTATTTGGATGGGAGAAAGTTTTTATATGTGCACTTTCTAGTTTCTGTTTTTATTTTGGTAATTATAGAGCAGTGGGAGCCTTTTAAATGTTATATCCTAAAATTCTGTGTTTATAGTAAACTTTTACAATGGCCAAGAGCTGAGTATGTTTTGCCAAATATAATTTGTGCTATATTATGTATTTAAACTCTGCTTTTATTTAATAATAAGATAACTTCTATAAAATGAAGCAGACTCTAGAAATTTATTTTGACTTAACTGGTTGTTGGTAAAATTTATCTTTAAGAGGAATTAGTTTGTGTCCCATGTATAGCTGTACAGATACATCTAGGTATGACATCAATTCCTATTTTTTTTAAAATATATTTTATTGATTTTTTACAGAGAGGAAGGGAGAGAGATAGAGAGTTAGAAACATCGATGAATCAGCTGCCTCCTGCACACCTCCTACTGGGGATGTGCCCGCAACCAACGTACATGCCCTTGACCGGATCGAACCTGGGACCTTTCAGTCCGCAGGCCGACGCTCTATCCACTGAGCCAAACTGGTTTCGGCCAATTCCTATTTTTTGATGTCTAAACTTGAATGGTGGGATTACATGTGATTTGTGTGTATATTTGTATGTTGTCATGTATCTATATGGTAAATAGTGCCAGTTTCTTTCAGTAGCACTGAAATTCCGTGTTGCGTGATATTTCTGTGTGGTATTGGGCTTACTTGTAAATGCATCTATACATAACATGTCTTGTAAATTTTGCATGCTACACTAATCTGTTAAATCTATCCCCTCTTCATTCAGAGCGTGCTGTCACGGTCCTTTAATTCCAATTTCACTGCTGTAAGCAGCTTTCACTGTGGCAGCTCTAGGGACCTGCATGGCAGCCAAGGCAGTCTTGCCTTTTGTGTTGCAGACGGAAGAGGTTCTGGTGGGCACATTTTCCGAGTGAGTACCTGCAGTAGACCAGTACTTTAGTGCACAGAGAGAAATAAACCCCACATTTTAATGTTTTAACGTTTCTGGAAAATAAAATTTGCTGTGGGGTTAGGTATCTTGTTACCTCCCAGTTCCACCATGGCTTAGTGCTAAAACTTGCTGCAAAGCTGATTTAGTCGTTATCTCTTAGGTTTCTATGGTCATAACTAAGGATGTAGTCAACTCTTTTTATGTAAAAATGGGTAAGCAATAGAAATAACTGAGAGGGGTTAAAAATTATTATTTGTAGTGCTTTCTCTCTTGAAACTAGCTTGCTCTCCCTAAACTCAAGATTTTAAGACTGTGCCATATGTAATCCACAGAGGAGTTGTGGGGAGCAGTAGTTTTCATGTTAGTGATTGAGTATTGGCCAAAAAAAGCACTAAGAACTAAGTGGAACTAAGTTTGATCATAAGTAGCTAAATATAAAAATTGAGGCTGAGAAATTGCAATAAGTACAATGAAAAGACAAAACCCAAATTCTTTATTACCCACATTTCAGCCATAGTCATTCGTGGTGAAAATGAAAGGTTTATTCTTTTAATAGTGAAAGGATAGGGTGTAAGAATAGCAGAGAAGGAGAAAGAACAGAACAACTCTGGCCTGGCTCTGTTTTAAGATTTTCTCTTCCTAACAACTTGAGGTAGTAGCATAGCCTCCAAATAAATATTTCCTCTGCCCCTCTCCTTCCATCCTGAAAAGACCTTTCTCCCTTATGACCTTATTTTATCCCCTCCCCAGTTTTATTTCCATATTGACTCTGCTTACTTTGGGGTGCTTTGCTTTTTCCTGAGCATCTACTCTCCCCATCCTCACCCCTTCTTAATATACTCCTGATTTGTTCTAGGATAGGAGCTTGGCTCTGACTGTGTCTCACCCATCTTGCTTTGCCTTCTGTCACCTGACACCACTTGGTTTCTATGTTATGTTATAGTGGCAGCAATCGTTTTGTAACTTACCAAATTGAAACAGGAAGAGAGAGGGTTCTGGCACTATTATAGCTGAAGTCAAAGTAAAGACAGGGGCCTTTATTAACTCAGGGGTAATCTTACAGTCATCTGGAACAATTGTTCTTTACAAATTCTTACACAGTAATATTTTTTGCTTGTTATTCTTAAATTCAGAGCCTTTGAGTCTGTTGTTGCATTTTACTTTTTCAATTATAATATACTTGTTCTTTTAAAGATTAAATAAACATAGTTGTACATTCAGGCTTGACTTTAAACTTAAGCTATGAGCTAAGTTGATTTTTATGCATTCTGAAAGCACAGCTGAAAATGGAGAAGAAAAATAAAGTTTTCATTTAATTAAATACACAAAATTAGACCAAAGTACTAAAAATGCTAAGCCATGGTTTGAACTAGCAATTAACTGTACATGATAGATCTGTTGCAGATACAGTTTCTAAGATTACATTATAAACCCTTGGGTTTATATGTATCCTATGGCATGTCATAATGAAGTAGATTCAAATTATTTTCGACATGATGATGTAATTTGCATATTTATATTGCTACCCATGTACTATTTTGAAAGTAAGTTTCTCTAGTTTTCTAAAATATAGCTAAGTGTATTTAGAATGAAATTAAAATGAAAATTTTAGGTATCTTGTATCCCAGTATATTTATAAGAAATGTTCAAGATAATGAAATTGCGTCTACTTTTAATCTAAAACTATCAGTGAGATAAGCTATAATATAAGGGTATCACTTGACATATAAAAATAGGAATTCTGGTTAGTTAATTTTAAAAGCATTTCCCCAAACCAGTGCTTTTGAAAATATGGAGCTGACTAATATTAGTATGATAAAATTAGGGTAAAATAAGTTTTATTTAGCGGTATGTTTATTGGTACTGCTCATCATTTAAAAGAAAATCCTCGGTGATACTATGCTGTTGAAAGAACATCAGGTAATTATTTTACCAAAAAACTTTTTGTGGTGCTCAACAGGAATATATTTTAGTTCCTCTTAAAATTTGGGACTCTTAATTGGATTAAGAGTGTGGCTCAAAGTGTTACAGCTAGCTGTTATTGTAAATAAAACTAAAAGCATTATAAAGAAATAACATTGTGTATCTGTATATATGTTTTATATATTACAAGAACAAACAGCCCTAGCCTGTTTGGCTCAGGGGATAGAGCGTTGGCCTGCGGACTGAAGGGTCCCAGGTTCAATTCCAGTCAAGGACATGTACCTGGATTGTAGGCTCAATCCCCAGCCCTGGTCAGAAAAAAAACAACAAAAACATTTTGCCATTAACTTTGGAAGATGACTAAAAGTGCTAGTTTTTTTTTTTCCAGTAAGAGATGTAATTGGCATAACATTGTATTAGTCCAAGGTATATATCTTGATAATTTGATATATGTATGTATATATTGCAAAATGATTACAATGATCAGTTTAGTTAACATCAGTCATAAAGGTACTCAGATTGATGGCAGTTGTGATGTTAATGTTTCATTTGGTTCTTCATCTTTCTATAGCGCTATTTTTTCCCTAATCTCTCAAGTGTCATCATCATTTGGTTGTACATCTTAAAGATCATTATTTCTTTATTTTTTATTTTCCCCTAATTTGAAGCATCCCCAGACATCCTGTCCAGGAGATCCTTGTCAAGATGATATATTCATTTCAGGACAGCACAACTACTCATCAGCTACACTTAGTCACAAAGATGTTCCTCCAGACAGCTTGAAAGTAGGTGCTCAGGAAATAAAGTGGTATCTGTGAGCTTACTATGTTTGTTGTTTTTGAACTAGAAATAGCATAGATGCTTTAACACTGAAAATACTTTTTTGAGAACTTTCCTTCCTTGCTTAGTTATTAGTAAGGATTTATTTTTAAAATAATTGAGAAATGGAAAATTGTATTCCGCTATTTTTCAATTTATTCCATGATTTTTTCCTACACTAGTGAATTATTTTGTTGTATTATTTTGTATGTCTATAGTATCACCTACTTATTTTATCATTTGAATCAAAGGGATTTTGGCATTCGTGATAAACCTATTTGAAGAGTTAAACTTGAACCTACCTTAAATTCTTCATTTGAAATTGTTTTATTATTACCAGAAGCATATTAAAATACTTTAAATGTAACTAAAAGTAATTAGACTTTTATATGTGGTAGAATAGATGATGGTTTATTATTATTAATTTTGTAGCTAAAGCGTCACTCATTTAGAAAGTTTATTTTTCTGTCACCAATGCCAGATAGATAATTATTTCCTCTTATTTTTTTTTTAAGATATATATTTTTTTATTGATTTCACAGAGGAAGGAAGAGGGAGAGAGAGATAGAAACATCCATGATGAGAGAGAATCATGGATCGGCTGCTTCCTGCAAGTCCCCCACTAGGGGTCGAGCCCACAACCCGGGCATGTGCCCTTGACCGGAATCGAACCTGGGACCTTTCAGCTTGCAGGCCAACGCTCTATCCACTGAGCCAAACCGGCTAGGGCGATAATTATTTTCTTTAGTACTCTCTTCTGTCCTTTCTCTTAACTAATTCCATATCCTAGTATAACCAGATATAATTATGAAGCATAGTTATATATGATATAAATTTTTATATTGTTCTTGAGAGTAGAAACCCAGCCACATAACATTTAACTTCATACATATCTGTCATTTTTTGGTTTTTCTTTTAGTTGAGCTCTGTTATCCAGTTTTGTTTTTTCATTTTAAAATCCATTGTATGGTTTAGGTTGCTGAGTTTGTTTTATGCTTTTTATTGCACTGAGCCACCTGTGTATTATACATAGCTTAATATATTACCCGAGTACGTTTAACATTGATGTAGAAAGTCAGGCACTAACAAGTATCTGGGTGTCAAGGAGCCTTAAGAATGGGTCACAAGTAATTATTGTCTGGAGAATTCTCCACAGGAGAAAAGTATTGAATTTGCACATAGGAAAAAAATGATATAAACATGGAGAAAAGCAAGTGCTGTCTACCGAGTTGTGTGTAAGTAATAAACAGCACAACTACTTAGGTACTCCTGGGCGAACTAATTGCTTCAAATCTACAGTGATCGAGTGGTAAATACCCAGTAAAAGACTTTTCAGGAAATACTGACATCTTTGTGCTAATACCATCTGTCATTAAACACTCGCATATGTTTCCAGTCCTCAGAATTAACTAGCTTCTCAAATATAAAACAGTGAAAAACAGGACTCTTTTAAAAAGTGAAAATCATCTTTACCAAAGCAAGGTTTACAAAGAAAAGCATTTCCAATTTTTCTACTTTTGGATAATTTTTAGGGAAATAGGGTTCAAATATTTCCCTCACAATTTTTCTATGATTTCCATGTGGATGAGGTCATCTTTTATTAATAATCAACAATGATGTTTTAAGTAACTGAATAGCTTAAACATTTATTTCCTCTTCCAATCAGAATCTCTTCACATGCAAATATTTACAATACAAATGTAACCTTATTTGCCAGACAGGTTCCTCACTAACAGAATAAGCTATTAGCCAAATGCTACAAGGTGATTTTAAATTCAGATTTAATCTCTAAAAATGAAAGGCGTTAAAACAGCGTTAAAACAGCCGTGGGCAAACTACGCAGTGGGCCGGATCCAGCCCGTTTGAAATGAATAAAACTAAAAAAAAAAAAAAAAACCTTTCCCTTTTATGTAATGATGTTTACTTTGAATTTATATTAGTTCACACAAACACTCCATCCATCCTTTTGTTCCAGCCCTCCGGTCGAGTTTAAGAACCCATTGTGGCCCTGAGTCTAAAAGTTTGCCCACCCCTGCGTTAAAACAAAGATAATTCTCTTAAAACACCAAAATAATCTCAAATATTTTGTTTAGCATGTGAAAAGTAAAATAGAATGTCAAAGTTTCGTTTTTGTAGTTACTATTCTATGGAATTAATATTTAGAGAGTTTTGAAATTGCTAACTGATACACAGCACTGCATAGCTGAATTGGCTTGTTAATTCTAGAAAGAAAGGAATAAATATAGAAAAGACATAGGCTTAGGAAAATATTCTACCAAAAAATTACTTTTGTTTTAAAGAAAAACCATTGGCAAAGGCATGTTTTATGTGCATGTGAGAAATTAAAGATAGTATAGGAAAAGATACCCTTTTAATGGGCTTACTTAAATTTAAGATTTTTGGCATACTGTTTACCATTTTAACATTTGGTTATGTGAGAATAATAGGTGCATTTATATCAGACAGAAAAGCAAATATTTTAAAATGTAGATATGATTTACTTTCATTTAAAATCTTTGAAAACTCATTCTATCATCAAGCACTCAGGCAAGTTTAGAATTAAAACATAAACGGGGTTTTTTTTAGTGTAAAATTAGAAAAACTAGTATAAGTGGCATGACACTGTGATTTAGAATGTTAACCTCTAGTGCTTTTGAAATGCTCCAAGAAGAAAATCCAATTATTTGTATTAAGACATCATTATTGGTCATTTTAAGACACTTCATGTTTTTCTTAGATGCCTTTGAGTAATGGACAGATGGGCCAGCCTCTCAGGCCTCAGGCAAATTATAGTCAAATACATCACCCCCTTCCTCAGGCATCTGTGGCAAGGCATCCCTCTAGAGAACAACTAATTGATTACTTGATGCTGAAAGTGGCCCACCAGCCTCCATATACACAGCCCCATTGTTCTCCTAGACAAGGCCATGAGCTGGCAAGGCAAGAGGTAAGAATGATCAAGAATATTTGAAATACGAGACTAAGCTTTTAATGTATTTTATAGATTATTTAATTATTAGCAATAAATTCATATAGAATTTTAACATAGTTTTTTTTAACCATTTTGTGTTTAAAGGTCTTGTTTCCTGTTAAGTTTATAAAGTGTTAAACTTTGTGTGTTTTTTTGACTTTATGACCCCAACCCCCATTCTCATTAATTGACATAAGATGTAGTGTTTTAGGCATGATTTTCTTTCTTTCCTAAGGTGGTTATTTTTCCCAAACTGATTGATGAAAGCAGACCTTCTTCAACAATATAAATAGGACATTAAACTTTTTTTAATATATATTTTTTTATTGTTAACAGTGTTATAGATGTCTCCCATTTTCCTCCTTAGACCATTAAGCTTGAATTGGCATGTTGTGGTTTGCTATGGTTATTTGACACTCGGCTTGTGAAACTTGACTTTAGTCTCCAAACTACTTTGAGAATTAAATCTTACAAAGTACTTAAAAAAAAAAGTTGCTAGTCATATAGTCATATATTTTGATAGCTTATTGATAAAATGATATTATTAGAAACTTAGAGAACAAATGCTTTATTCATTTTGGATCTATGGATTGCCCAATAGACAGAGATACTATGTAATGTAGATGTTTCATAAATAGAAACTAATAATGTACATGTTTTATGTGTATGCTATGTCTTTAAGATCCATGTCTAAAAATACAATAGGGTTAACATTAATTGGTTGCCTATTCTCATAAAACAGCAATAGATTAAGTTATGAGCTTTGCTTTATAATCCTAGCTGTGCCGTTAACTCACTAACTCATTAACATAATATTCCATGTCATAGTTTCACTTCATCTGCCCAGGTATTTGTTTTAGATGAATCCCTACGTAGTTATGTTTGTTTGTTACAACTTAATATACCAATACTTAACTATGGATGTTACTGTGTTGCAACTTACCTTATTTTGATATCTCAGATTCGAGTGAGAGTTGAAAAGGATCCAGAACTTGGATTTAGCATATCAGGAGGTGTTGGTGGAAGAGGAAACCCATTCAGACCTGATGATGATGTGAGTTTTATTTATATATTCTTTTAAAAACCCATAAAGTTTTATTCACTATTAATATCTATTATCCTATATAATAAAAGCCTAATATGCAAATTGACCAAACGGTGGAACAACCGGTCGCTATGATGTGCACTGGCCACCAGGGGGCAGATGCTCAGTGCAGGAGCTGCCCACAGGCCCCAGGCCAGCCGAGGCAGGTGCCAGCGGGGGCCCCCCGATTGCCCCCCTGGTCACCCCACAGAGGGAGGCGACTGGCAGCAGCAGTGGGGCGATTGGGGTGCGGGCTGAGGAAGGCAACTGGCGGTGGCGGCAGGGGGCCGGGCCAGTGAGCAGGCACTGCCAGGCCAGCCAAGGCAGGTGCCTGTGGGGGCCCCTGACCGCCCCACCAGTTGCCCTTCATATCGGACTTGATCACCAGCCAGGCATAGGGACCTTACCCATGCATGAATTTTGTGCACTGGGCCTCTAGTACATATGTAAAAATCTAACATGTATTTCTGTAAATCTAGACAGACACCTTTTTATTTCTTTCGGTATTGTTCAGCTTTTTGTTTTGAAATGTGATTGGTTTAATTGTTCAAGGAATATAAATTTAACCAAATATTTCAAATGTTCCTCATACTGTGAAGTGATTTTTAACTTCGTAATTATTTTTCTGTACATCTATAGAAGTAACTTCATCACTTAAACAGAAATAACTATACTGAATTGTCAGAGGCAAAAATAAAAATAATAGAGTTGGGTTGCCCTGCCACCAGCCTGCTCACCAGTGGGTGACAGGTTTGATCCCCACCCCCGCTCAGGGCACGTGTGGGAGGCAACCAATCGATATGTCTCTCTCACATGGATGTTTCTCTCTCTCTCTCCCTCCCCCTTTCCAATCTTTCTAAAAAAAAAAAATCAATGGAAAAAATATACTCACTCCTTGGCTGAGGATATAAAATAATAATAATAATAATAGGGTTGGTTGTCACGATGTTTTCAGAGAAGACAAGGAGAAATCCTTACAATTCAAATTTTTGCATACTGAGAAAGATTGCTTCTTGGTACTCTGTTATTTATGCATACTGCTTCCCATTAAGTAATTTTTTGTTGTTGTTATTAAAGGGTATATTTGTAACAAGGGTACAGCCTGAAGGACCAGCATCAAAATTATTGCAACCAGGTGATAAAATTATTCAGGTAACTAAGATACATCTTTTTATTATTTCCTTTATTTTTTACTTTGTAATTAATCTGCCTCCTCATCAAGAAATTATTAAATGCCTGATTTGAAAATAAGCATTTTATGAAGTTTATCTTTAAATATTTGTGGATAAAAAGAGTGATATTTTCTATAGGCTACTCTAATGCTTTCATAGTTTAAATAATTTCCACCTTGTACTGTGGAAAATCATACTGATACTTTTAATACATGTTTGATATATTTTAGTATTTTATTTTAGTTCAAAAATGGTAACTTCTCTAGAATAAGGTGATGAAAGAATCTTTGTTGTGTTAGGAGAATTAAAGTAGTTAATTCATGGAAGCACTTAGAACTGTGTGTCTGGCACACAGTAAGACCTCAGTAAACATTTAGCCTAAATTATAGGAAGTGTAGTGTTCTTGATCTGTTACCCCTGCAACTTGGTGGCTTTAATCGCATGGTAGTGCATACACACAACACTGACAGCACTGTGTCTTTGACAAATATTCCTGGCATTGGCTGTTATGTAGGAATCATCTGAAAATATAGGTTCCTGGATCCCACCTTCAGAGATTCTATTTTAGTGCTCAGGAGTCTCAATGTTGTTTTCAATTGCCAAAATCATTCTTTATTTTCTGCAAATAAATTACTATGAAATGTTTAGTTTTTTAAAAAATATTTTTCTTCTTTCTTCTAGGCTAATGGCTACAGTTTCATTAATATTGAACATGGACAAGCAGTGTCCTTGCTAAAAACTTTCCAGAACACAGTAGAACTCATCATTGTACGAGAGGTTTCCTCATAAGAACTGTGGACAAAAAGGGGGGGAAGACAGCAAGATTTATTGGAAGATATTTGCAGGGGAAATTAATATTTTGACTATTTTTATATATAAAGAAGAACTCAAAAAAAGTATGTTCAAATTTGTACATTAATGAAATAATGAAACTTGTGGCTAGAGGGAAAGAACCACTGTACAGTATATAGGGAAGACTGTTGAATTCAAACCATATAAAACTTCCTGTTAGGTTTTTTAAAGACATAGTAATCAAGGCTACAAAAACAAACGTATGTTGTTTTTGTATAGATTGTAGATTTATTTTTGGATTTCATATACAGACTGAACTCTGTGCAAGGCTCTTGTTAGCCTTGATTGTAGCCCAGAGACAGATGGCAGAGCTAGCTGTCTCATAGCTTTTATGCCCTTATTTTTATTCAACTGATTATTAATGTTTTTCTGCTGAAACCTTTTTTTTTTTTACTGTGGGCAAGAGATTTGAAGTGTTGGCTTTTGCTATGTGCATATTGAATCGAAGAGTGAGCAGGTGAAGGTGGTGCTGATGGGTTCACTTTCCAAGGCCTGATTAAGTTAATTCCTGTAAAAATCTGAAAGCAAAGAATGAAAAAACAGCTTTCTGTCCATGTGTTTTTATTAATAGAATAATGCAATAAAAAATGTAATGTCTTTTTAAAGAAATAAAAAAGACGATGATTGCATTTTATGAGCTCTACAGGATCTGTACTTGTCATAGACATTGACTACATAAATTTCCTACTGGTGATTCAATTTTCCATTTTTTAGTCACAGGAAATTTTAAACTCTACTGTAGATGTATGTCCATGCTTTTTCTGTGATATGGAAATCCCTTGTTTTCTTTTTTTTTTTTTTGCAAATGATATTTGCGATTTGTTTTATAATTAATACTCCATTTCAATCTTAATTTATAATTTTTATTTTAAGCAGCAAAGGAAACTAAAATGGCCAGTTTTAAGATTGTGTTGCTATGACACAAAATGTAAGAAGATTTAGGAAAGCCTCTTGCTTTTGTTTGGCCTCACATTGCCTTGGTAAAGTAAAAGGAAACAGTACGCATGGAGCTAGGAAACCAAAGCAAGTTTGTGAAACTGGCACAGTGATAGAGCATTGCTGTGGAGGGTTGTAGAGCAAAGGGATGGGTCCTTGGGGCCTACCAGTGTGTAAAGGTGTTCAAATAAAGGGCTGTTCCTACAGGTAACCTTAAATGTGAACTCGACACTTCAGAGTCTTTAAAGGGTTTCTAAGTGTGTCAGTGTAATAGTGTTTTACCACCAACTGCCTTTGTTGTCATTAGTGTAAGAAATTTTGGGTAGAGGTTTATTAATTTGTTTATCCGAACAAAATTTTGTTTTATTTTTCTGTATGTAATCAAATAAAAATTGAATAGCATTCAATGGTAAGAATGAATGCATGGATATTTGGACCATAAAAAAGTGCCATAGAAGACCAATAACTGTTTTTATTCAAGGCTGATCTAGAGCCTTTCATTAGAGCAATATTCAGTTATTGCAATTCATTTTTAATTACTAAGAAATATAATTTTGGAATTTTTAATATGTTATTCTTTGTTCTTCAACCGTGTTTTAATTAAGACTTTTATAGGACTAGCAAAAACAGCAATCGACATTATTTTGCAAAAGTGAGTTAGACTCATTCCTCTTACTAGTCAGAGTAACTTTTAAAAAGATGTGAACTCAAATATTGCACTTCTTTCAAGATGTTATCAATTGGTTATTGTACTGTATAGTTTTAATGTTGATTGAAACCCTTTAACAACTCTTTGTAAATTTTAACTCATTTTTGTTGATTTTCAGTACTATTTACATAGGAATTGATTTTTATGGATATAGTAGAAGAAATGTGCTGTATTTTGATAAAATTCATTTATTGTATGTGTGTTGTAATCTCTAAAAAAGAATGACAAACAGATTCTTTAAGATAAGCCTTGGTGTTCCCTTTATTCATAGTTGATTTTAAACTATTTTAGCATTGTAATTTTACAATGTAATTTCAATATATGTAATTTTACATTGTATTTCACATCAGTTTTATTGATTTAAATCAATTTTTCAGTCATTTTCTGCTTTTAATAGGAATACATAAAATAGATATAATTATTACATTTTCAACTACTTTACCTCGAATTAGATACACAAACTATAATTTTAGAAAAGGAAGTAAGCCACAAAGAACAATTGATTTATCAATGATCTAAACTTAATTGTCTGCTTTTATATTGAAATATTACAAATGCAGGTATTATTATATGCACTAGTATTTTTTCTACTCTAGTTAATTTAAAATATTTTTTAAATGTTCTTGTAACACAAAGTTGAATAAGGAAATTTTGTTACCAAGAGGAGTAACATGATACATGATATAATGTTAAAAACTAATAGCAAAAAGTTTTGCACTTAAAATAATAACTAAAGTTTTCTTCTAAAATATTGGAAAATTGAAATGAAATAACAAGGACTCTTCATTCAAATTTTTGTTTTGGTAATGATAAAGTTTCAAAATTTAAAAGAGTAATAATTCAAATCTTTTGAGGACATAGAAAGGACATTTTTAGTTTTTTTAAAGGTGAGTGATTTACAGTCAAGGCCTACACCCATAACAGACTTTATTTTAATAAGTATCATGTAACAAACCATCAAAACTTTCTTATTTTTAGTAACAGTGTTTAAAATTGACTACCCTAAAATTTTAAACCATTAAAAATGTCATGTTAAGGGTAATTTACTCAGTACAGAATTGTACCCATAAAACTAAAGTTTAACGATTCATTAAAGAATCGTTAGTTTACCAGAACCATGAAATTCTAAAATTCCCTATGTATTTATTTTATAAATTTCTTCTGACCTCTTTAGAATTAAATGTTTATATACTTTTAAAAAATTTAAACACAAATATTGCTATAAATTGAACTAAACTTTTAAGCATTAATTTGCTGTTTAAAAAAAAAATCCCATTAGCAGCTATGTAATATTTTTGTCAACATTTATAAAACATTCCAAATTTTTGTATATATCTAGATTGTTTTAAGTAACCACAGTGACTAGGTAATAAACTAATGCTATTTAAAGTTGTGTGATTTTATGAAATTCAGGGTGAGAAGAATTGTCACAAAGAGAAAGATATACAATTATTTTCTTTGACCACTGAGAAAATCTATTTCTGGGTATGGAGAAAGTGTTGTATTTTACTTTAAAGGAAGCCAGTGGAGTATGAAATATTTTTCAGTTAGTTTGAAATTGGTGATCAATCGAATCTACTTGGAAGGATATTTTTTTCCATTCTTTTGAAATTCTTATTAGCTTATTTTTGTTTAAGGTATATAGATTTCTTATAAAAGAGATACTGAAATCAAAATTAAAATAATTTCATGTTTCATCAAAAGCATAAATACACGTAGTTGATGATGTACAAAGGGAAAAAGATCACTTTTCTTTAAAAAGGTAATATAGATTATATAGGCAGCCAGTTCAAACGGTTAGGTTCAGGAAAGGTTGGCACGTTTCTTTACCTCTGTAAAACTTGAAGCCCTGTGGATAGTAAGCATCATTACTCAGTTTTGGAAAACTCTTAAGAGAATGCTATCTTCTTTTTAGTATGCATTCTCTTTGTGAAGTTACAAAATAAGTTTATGGTCTCCAAAAATATACAGTCCCAACAACATCCAAGCATCTGAGAAACTTTCTAAACAGAGCTTAGGGGAAACACCTCGGTAGAGCTTAGGGAAAACACCTCGGTAGAATCTCCTTGGGGTTTGTTTTTGTTTTTGTTTTGTTTTATTTTAATCTTTATTGTTGAAAGTATTACATATCTCCCACCCTCACCCCCACCCCAGGCCTTCAACACCCTATTGTCTGTGTCCATATGCATACAAGTGTTCATTGGTTGATCTCTTCCCACCCACCTCCCCTGCCTTCTCCCTGAGTGTTGGTGAGGAAGTGGAGAAAAGGGAATCCTTGGGTTTTATGTTCGAGAACAATAAAGCGGTTCCTGAACATTTCCATAGAATTGTTAGGAAAGGGCTGGCAAAAATGATCCTGCTACTATAATTACCTTTTCAAATAAACAAAACACCTAAGGAAAGTTCCGATCTCCCATTGGATTTCACGTGGCCCATCTAAGCTGCTCATTTGCCCTCGATTTAATTTCAGGATCAAGTATGAGAAGCTCATGAATGACCGCTAAGGGAAGAAATCCAAGCTATAAAATTATGTTCCCCAGCCCCACTCCCCTGAATTCAATAAAGCTAATTTTATTTTGCATGAAAATTAAGTCTAGAAATATTTTTCATTACCTGACCTTCCTTTAGTTCCTCCAAAGCAAGGCTTTAGAAACTTATTAATTTTTTTGAGAGGGAAAGGGTTTTTGAGAGGGAAAGGGAGAGAGAAACATGGATCAGTTGCCTCCTGCACATACCCCGACTGGAGATCGAACCTGCAACCTAGGTATGTACCCTCACCAGGGAATTAACCCACAACCTTTCGATGCACAGGACAATGCTCCAACCTGCTGAGCCACCCGGCCAGGGCTAGAAGGATCTTTTTTTAAATGAGCTTTTTTCAATTAATTTCCTTGTTCAAAAACAAACTAAAGAAAAATAAGCTAGCCCTAGCTGTTTTGGTTCAGTGGATAGAGTATCGACCCACAGACTGAAGAGTTCCAGGTTTGATTCTGGTCAAGGAAACGTACCTCAGTTGCAGACTTGATCTCTGGCCGTGTGTGGGAAGACAGCCAATCGATGCATCTCTCTCACATAAATGTCTCTGTCTCTCCACCTCCCTCTCTTTCTCTCTAAAAATCAATGGAAAAGTATCCTTAGGTGAGGATTAACAACAACAACAAATAGAAACTAAACAATGTTATGTGTTTTTACCAAAAAAAAATTTTTTTAAATCACAGGGATCTCTCTCTTTTATTTATTTGTTTATTATTATTTTTTAATATATTTTATTGATTTTTTTACAGAGAGGAAGGGAGAGAGATAGTTAGAAACATTGATTTAGAAACATCGATCAGCTGCCTCCTGCACATCTCCCACTGAGGATGTGCCTGCAACCCACGTACATGCCCTTGACCGGAATCGAACCTGGGACCTTTCAGTCCGCAGGCCGACACTCTATCCACTGAGCCAAACCGGTTTCGGCCAGAATTTTTTTAAAAGTCAGGTCCAAAGGCAGAACCTTATATTTATTACTATTGAATTTCACTTTCTAAGATGGGGTTTACCATTTGTTCCTATTAGGATCTTTCTGAATTGTTCTGCCAGCTAATGAAGTTGCTATTGCTTCTAATTCCTGCACTCCACAAATACGATGCACATGCCCCTTCTTTTCCGTATAGGCCATAGAAAAATGCATCAAGTTTTATTAATAATCCCTCTTGCATTCCAGTGTAGCATTCATAGGTTCTCCACTTTAAACAAGAGCCTCACCCTAGATATGCTCTCATTGTCTCTGTCCTGGAGATCTTGTTTGAAGGGCAGGCACCAGTGAGATTTCCTCACATTTCAGAGGACACCCCAGGTTGACATCACCCACATATCCACCTCTACAAAGAAGGTCACCTCCTGTCTCCAGCTGCTGCTCCTGCTGCTGCTTTTTTATTCACTCTGAGCAGGACACAGGCTACCCAACTGTCCCCTCCCCAGCTGTCTTGAATTGCAGATCTATTTAACTAATACTGTTTGGGAACTAAGGAAGTTCTCATTTCTAATTTGTGAAGCAGGGATAGTAATAGTACCTAGTAAATAATTAATGGATGGCAGTTACCAACAAGTTATCAAAAAAGAAAAATTCCCTTTTCATAATGTAAAAGTTTTTATAGCTAGTATCAGAGAAAAAGATGATAAAATGGAGGATCCACAGGATCGAAGGGATAGGAGGCAGATGCCAGGCCTTCTCTAAGCGAGAGACTTGAAGCAAGAGAGCTGCTCTTCCGTTGACCTTGAAGAAGCTCCTTACTGTGAACTGCCAGTGGAGATGGGCAGTTTCTAGTAGCTGAGGGCCTTAGTTCTACAACTGCAAGGAACTGGGTTTTGCTAACAACCTGAATAAGTTTGGAAGAGGACCCCAAGCTCCAGGTGAGCACACAGCCCAGCTGCATTGACGGCAGCCTGAAGGACCCTGAGCAGAGTTCCCAGCTAAGCATGGATGGATGGACTCCTAATCATCAGAAACTGTGAGGTAATGCCCTAGCTGGTTTGGCTCAGTGGATAGAGCAATGGCCTGGGGACTGAAGGGTCCTGGGTTTGATTCCAGTCAAGGACATGCCCAGGTTGCAGGCTTGATACCCAGTAGGGAGTGTGCAGGAGGCAGCTGATCAATGATTCTCTTTCATCATTGATGTTTCTCTCTCCCTCTCCCTTCTTCTCTGAAATCAATAAAAATATATTTAAAAAAGAAACTGTGAGGTAATATGGGTTGTTTGAAACTGCTAAGTTTCTGGTCACAGCAGTAGAAAACTAAAAACAACTAGCCATAGTTCAGTTTCTACTTGCATTCCCCATGGCCCCTCTAACTCAGAGCTAGAGTGGACCCTGTCTGAGAGCCTAAAACCCCAGCCTTGGTTTTGTGTCTAGAACCCCATTTTGAAAGTCCCTTCCCCAGACCCCACTCCCTTCGTTCAGACCCCCTTGGTTAATACTGGCCCTAATGGGACTTGTTAGATTTGGTGATAGGAAGAGCACTCCACTCCCTTCTGTCAGACCTGCGAGCACCCAGAATACCTGGGAAAGGTGTATAACAAAACTATTGGTGTCATGCAAAGGATTGTATTCTGAGGACAATAGTGAGTGATGCAAGTGATTTGACTTGAACTTCATAAAGTTCACTCGTGAAAAATGGATGTGGTAGCAGTAGCTGGGGTAAAAAAAAATACCCAAAAACTTAGATTTAGTGACATGTTTAGAAGGTATTGTAAAATCCAGAATAGAGATAATACTGGCAGAAGCCACGATACTGGAATGCCAGATTAATAAGGTACAGTGGGGTAAGGAGGCAGTCAGGGTGGAGGAATTAAGAGTGACTCCCAAGTTGTGGCTGGATTTGAAGGATAGGTGGTGATGCCACTAGTTGACCTCAGGAATAGGAAATGCCTTACACTTGCTTAATCTGGAGCATTGAAAAATCCCACCCGGCGCTCAGGAGAAACTGGTGAGAGAGAGAAAGACCGAGGGCCTTCAGTCTATTTTGTTATGATGATAACTGGATGCCAGGAGCTAGTCGTCTTCATGCCTTTTCTGAACTCCAAACTTTCCTATTCTTTGATACTTAAAATTTACACCACATAATTGATTCTCATATTGTTATGTGTATTATTTAGTCTTATTTCCAAAATTATTGGGAACTCCATGATGGAAGAATCTTTTATATCCACTCCAGTGTTCTGGGTATGCAGTAGGTACTGAACACAGTGGAAAGGACCAGTTGTTACCCTGGAATTTTACATTTCATCCACATAAGGAGAGAAAACAGGCCAAGAGGTCAGACATATGAGGGAAGTTGTGCAGGGTCTGTTAGGCCATTGTAAAGATGATTTTGGCTTTTACTCTGTGGGAGAGAGTATAAAATGAAAGTGTGAGAAGCCCGTTGCTGACTTGCAGCATAACTAGCTTTGAAAACAAAAGCTTTCTCATGTACATATTAAAAGTACTCAACATTTGAGTTCAATAAATGTTGTGGGTGATGAATAAATTCTGCATGTGCTGTTCAGATGGTGATATAGTATCATATAAATAGTAACATTTCACATTAGCAATATTCCCTGGCATGAACATGCATTCATTGAAAAACCAACAGCCATCTGTCAAAAGTGAATCCTAAATTGGCTGTTTGGCCCCATATGAGGCTATAATGAACCTACTCTCGACGTTTAGAAAAAATAGTTGTCTTCTGACTGGCAAATCCTGGTGGCACTTCTTTAATTGATAGAGGTGTTATCAGCACCGTATGCTAGAGCATTAACCAACTCCTGCCGTCAGACTTGCCTACTCTTTGCCAAAAATCCCATCTGTTCTCCATCCTCAGTTTCTCCCCAACCCAAAAGCATGTTTGTTATCTTTAGGAACAAAAACAAAAACATCACTACTATAATCACCGTATTTGTAGTTTAAAAATGAATCAGACTTAACTGGTTAAGTTTTTCAAGTATTATTTATTGATACATTAGGCAACTGTATAGATGTCAGAGTACAGAAAATCAGCTTTTTTACCTCAATGTTTTTGAAAACCTTGCTACTATGTTAAGAAAGTGGTTTATAGCTGTATATAATCTTCCCTTTTTAATATATCTTTATTGATTTCAGAGAGGAAGAGCGGGGGGAGAGGGAGAGAGAGAGACATCAATGATGAGAGAGAATCATTGATCAGCTGCCTCCTGCATGTCCCCTTCTGGGGATCGACCCTACAACCCAGGCATGTGCCCTTGGCAGAAATCGAACCTGGGACCCTTCAGTCCACAGGTAGATGCTCTATCCAGTGATGGCGAACCTTTTGAGCTCGGCGTGTCAGCATTTTGAAAAATCCTAACTTAACTCTGGTGCTGTGTCACATATAGATATTTTTTGATATTTGCAACCATAGTAAAACAAAGACTTATATTTTTTATAGTTATTTTATATATTTAAATGCCATTTAACAAAGAAAAATCAACCAAAAAAATGAGTTCGCGTGTCACCTCTGACACGCGTGTCATAGGTTCGCCATCACTACTCTATACACTGAGACAAACCTGCTAGGAATATAATCTTCCCTTTTTAAATATCATTATTTGTGATACAGCTTTAGAGATACCACTAATAAACTAAGAATTTCGTTATCGAGCATTCATTATATTATAAAATATATTGACAAAAGCCAGCCTGCATTAAAACATTTAAAAAGAGGGAAGGATTCCAATAGACTAGTACATTAGGAAAAATCAAATGTACATTTATTTGTACTTAAATAATTCCTGGGCATCTTTTATTTTGATCAGTAACAAAATTTTTTATGACACTAAAAATCCAGAAAATAATCTGGATATTATTTAACTACAGATAATTTCTAAAAGCTTGTATTATCTAGTTTGATCTAAACTCCTAACTATAAAAGAGAAAACAAATTTAAATATTGGCTTTAGAATTGGCTGTCATCGGACAAAATTGGTATTCCTGCCCGGCCAGTGCGGGTCAGTGGTTGGGCGTCGACCCATGCACCAAGAGGTCCTCGGTTACAATCGCAGTCAGGGCACATGCCACTTTTGACAGTGTGGTTGGGCTTGGAGGGCATTGTGCTACGTGATATAAGTCAGACAGAGAAAGACAAATACTGTTTGATATCACATATCTGGAATCCAAAAAAAGCCAAACACAGAAACAGAAAGTAGAATGTTGTTTACCGGGGGCTGAAGGGGTGGGAGAAATGGGGAAATGTTGGTGAAAGGGTACAGACTTCCAGTTATAAGCCAAATAAGTTGTGGGATCTAATATACAGCATGGTGATTAGAGTCAATAATACTGTATTATATACTTGAAAATTGCCGAGATTTTTTTAATGCTAAGTTCAAATGCATTCTTGATAATATAAAACATAATCCTTGCAAATCAAAATACTTATAAAAAAGAATACAATAACTTAAATATTAAACATCTGTATAAAACAATTGCTACAAAACATCTGTATAAAACAATTGCTACAAAGTTTGGCGAAAACACACAGTGTAGTTATTTTATTTTATTTTTTTCTAATGCACATTTTTATTACACAGGTTCTTTTGCTTTAAATGTAAACATCATAAAAAGATAATATATTGTACATATTCCAAAACTCTAACAATACTGTTGAGAAAGGCAAATGAAAACATAAAACGTCCATGAGACCAAAATAATATAACAAAATAACTACATATTACATTTTTAAGTTAATATCTATCATTGTGTAGAGTTATATTTTATGTAGAACTTAAAATATCAATCACTTGTCGAATCTGGAGAGAATGTTTATAGGGAAAAGTCCATCACAGAAATCCACTTATTTAAAGCAAAGGACTCTATTTTGTTTTTCAATTAACAATCCTGTGGCCCAAGCTCATCAAAGGATCAGTCATAACTGGATCCAGAAACTACCTGGAGAGGCCATTCCCATGGCATCCAACTTGCCTTTTTATTGATAACTGTTCAGTTAAATTTCATTTCAGATTAAAGTAAAACCAAGTGTGTTCAATTCTTTTTTTTTTTCTCGGTAAAGAAGAGTTTATTTTAAAAAAGCTCTAGTGTTCTGCCCCCACCCTTGGCTCCTGGAGTTAGGGTCAAGAGTTACCTGCACAGGACTGAAGGCAGGGAGGTGCAGGGGGTAGGGCTGGGTTTCTGTTGGGAGCGCCCCACCTCATCTATTGTGCATTTTTAAGGAGATGGCAGTCCAGCTCCTAGTGGCAAGAAAATGTAGACTCCCAAGATTCATGTTTTAACTTTACTCACAAGTTAAACAATGTCATTTGCCTCTGTCATGACTTAGAGATGCTGGGATAGCAGCAAGTGGGGCTCAAGCCCACACACATAATTTCATTTAGTATCCAAGTAATAAGTGCCAACTCTTCTGCTCCAGGGCTGGAGTCTCTAGGCTTTTCCACCGTAATCCTGAACCCTCAGGTGAGGGTTCCCTCCTCCTCCTTCAAGGACTCAGGGTGATGAGCAGCCAGGCAGCCACATACTTACTTCACATGTAAGTAGGAAGCCTAATTTCAGATTCAGCTACTCCTGCACCAGCAGGGGTCAGTCAGCATTGGGCACTTTGGGGTGGCACTGGGCTTTGGGGTCTCCTCCTGAGGCAGTCAGGTGGGGTGCCAGGGTTCTGGTGAGACTTCAAGGCAGGGCCACTTCTCAGTCCTAGCTCTGGGCCAGCACAGTCCCCGGTTTGGCTGTACCAGCTCACAAGCTCTTAGCTGGGGTTCTGGCACCTGGGGCTCAGCCAGAAACATTGAACAGCCTTGCTAATTCTTCAGCAAAGTCCTCTGGCCACTGGGCCTCACGGAGGCTGTCCAGGCAGGCATCTATCTCTTTCCGTCCCATCAGACCTTTCTCTACCAGCTCCCGGAGTAAGAACAGCAGCAGGTCCCACTCCCTTGGCCGAGTGTCTGCCAGAAGCCCCACGTTTCTTGGGCTCAGCAGGAGCTGCAGTGGAACAGGCACCTGAAAGTCATCCTTCCACAGGGAAAGCAGCATGTGGAGGAGCCTTCGAGCCTGCCCTCTCTCCAGCCGGTGGTGTGTTGGGGGCCCTAGGACAGGAATTTGGTCTGCGACAAGGAGGGATGCTAACTCCACAGAGCACTTTGCCAGATGCTGCTCGGCAGGTGGGCATAGGAAGTGGCGGCACCGCAGTGTCTGACCCAGCTGGCCTAGGAGCTGCTCCAGATGCTCTGGGGACACTCCTTCCTCAGGGTCTCGGGGCCCCACGGCCACAGAGAGTAGATCTTTGATCTCGGAGATGAGGTGGGAGGGGAGGGGAGCATGGTGCTCACAAGCACGGGAGCAGCCCCTCCGATCCCCCCGGACAGCCGGTTCCGGACCCTGGGCTCGAAGCATGCGACCCACTGCCGCTTTCACCTCTCTCCTGGTCAGTGCTGTGATGTTGGCTGACAACCAAGTACAGGCTTTCTCTGTCGCAAGCCCCACAGCATGTTCTCTGCGCTGCTCAGAACGGCTGCCGGAGTCTCCTCAGGGGGCTCTTCTTTTGGCAGAACTCCCGCCCCTGGGTCAATGCCTGGGCCCCATGGGGGCACAGCTGGGAACACAAGATCTCCAATAGCTGGCCAGCTGGGAACACAAGATCTCCAATAGCTGGCCTGGATCTCCCCCTTCCTGTCTCTGTGTCACCAGCTGCTCTTGAAGAAGCGTGGCCTTGACGTGTTTGACACAGTTAGAGCCAATTCTCTGCCACGTTTGACAC
The DNA here is from genome assembly GCF_000147115.1 of Myotis lucifugus. Classification (NCBI taxonomy): domain Eukaryota; kingdom Metazoa; phylum Chordata; class Mammalia; order Chiroptera; family Vespertilionidae; genus Myotis; species Myotis lucifugus. The sequence goes on along the minus strand of NW_005871048.1, from coordinate 44,122,241 downwards.
AGTTAGAGCCAATTCTCTGCCACAAACTCCACAGTCCTGCGCACGGAGGGTGGCTGGTTGTGGAAAAAGGCTTGGGCCAACTGTGCCTGCAGCCCCCGGGTGGTCCGGAGGGGCTGGGCCCCCAGGCTGGTGGTGGTGGTGGGGGGTGATTTTCCTTACAAAGCCCCCACTCCGCCCACTGCTGCCTGATACCCATGAAGCGAGCAGTTTGCGGAGCTCTCCAATATAAGGACAGCAAGTGCAGAGCAGGTGCTGGTCCACCACAGGCACGCCATCCAAACCATGCTCTGAAGTTTTTGTATCCACCTCCAAGACATCCACCTGACCCTCTTCCACAAAGAGCAGGTCCTCAGGGACTGTGGGAATCTGGAAAAGCCAGCCAAGGACAGCAAGCAGCAACAGCTTGTTCAGGAAGCACATCTCCCCTTCACCGTCCTTAGACAAAACCAAGCTCCGGTGTAGGTGTAGCAGGAGAGTGAAGATGCTGCGGTAATAGTCCAGCATGGGAACAACGTGGTCAGCCAGAGAGAGGAACTCCATCAGCCAGGGCACTGACTGTAAAATTCTAGACCAGTTGATTAAGATTCCGTTTCTCCTTTCACCTTGTAACATTTCCCCGTCGGCTGCAGGCGCAGCTCTCCATGCGGCTTCTAACTGGGCCGCGGCGCGTCGGGTCTCCTGGTTATTTTAAAAATACCAAAAAATTCACATGTAAAGACAGTAAATTTTAAATGATTTCACCACAGAAAGAAATGATAATGATGTGATATGATGGAGGTGTTAGCTAACACTTTAGTGTTAATCATTTTGCAATATATTTATGTTCAAATAAATACCTTACATTTTCTTAAATTTACACAATCTTTTCTGTTGAACATAAACAAATATCTCAATAAAGATAGGAAAAATGAAATCTGGCATCCTATATAATAAAAGGCTAATATGCAAATTGACTGAACGGCAGAATGACTGGTCGCTATGACGCACACTGACCACCAGGGGGCAGATGCTCAACACAGGAACTGCCCCCTGGTGGTCAGTGCGCTCCCACAGGGAGAGCGCTGTTCAGCCAGAAGCAGGGCTCACAGCTGGCGAGTGCAGCGACGGAAGCAGGCCTCAGCCATCAGTTGGACATCCCCCGAGGGGTACCAGACTGTAAGAGGGCACAGGCCGGGCTGAGGGACTCCCCCCCCCCCCCAAGTGCATGAATTTCATGTACCAGGCCTCTAGTTGTATATAATTGAAAATCAAATATGATATTTAAGATAGTTCTTTTGGAAAGGACGGAATATTTCCATAAATATGCCTTTGAATTTATTAGGCAAGAAAGGCAGTTATTTTCCATACTAAATGGTTTTTCTCTTGATTTCTCCAATATTCTTGATATTTTAGTTTATCTGTAAGTTAATCAATATAGCCATTTTAGAATTCAATTGATCATCTTGAATGTTTACACAAACACCCTCTGTGACACATAAGGTGACCTTTGGTTTATTATGATCCAACTATAAGCCTGAGGGCTCTGCCACATGTCATCAGAAAGTTGTTTTTTGTTAGATTTACATAAGATCCTACATCCTCTCTGACCTGATTGTAGTAAAGATGTTCCTGAGGCAGTTTCTAAACAAAAAGAAAAAGTAATTTAGTTTGTTTTATTGTGCTTCCTTCGATTCTAGAACACAGTTAAATACTAAACATTTTAAGAAGTTTCAGGATGGACACCTGTGTGTTAAACCAGAACGTGGCCCCTTTCCATCTCTGACACAGTGGTCAGCATGTGTGCAGGACAGCAGTAGCCTTCACAGTATCCAGAGTAAATGGAGTCTCTTTTCAAATTGTCAATTTAATAATCTAATAATGAGATGACAGTGACTCACTCCTACTTCCTGGTGTGTCTTTTGGTAAAACATTTTTTGAGCTTTCCTTACTTTTGTTCACTTTGGTAGGTGATTTTTCAAATATAATAAATTTATCCTTAGCAAAATATTTTTAAATAAATTTACTAAACTAATAGAGTCACCTTATTCTTTTTAAAATTTATTTTGCCAACACCAAACATGGTATCTATCTTCTATAAAAGGATGAATTAGTACTGTTAAATTGAGTTGTGTCTTCAGGAAGGAACTTTCACCCTAGCTGGTTTGGCTCAGTGATTAGAGTGTCGGCTGGTGGACTGAAGGGTTTCGGGTTCAATTCTGGTCAAGGGCACAAACTTGGTTTGTTGGTTCCATCCCCGGCTGGGCCCTGGTCAGGAGTCAATCAATCGGTGTGTCTCTCTCACATTAATGTTTCTCTTTCTCTGTTTCTCTCTCTCCCACTCTCTCTAAAAATCAATGGGGAAAAAATATCCTCTGGTGATGATTAATAAAAAAAAAAAAAGAAAAGAAAGAAAAAGAAAAAAGAAAGAATTGTCTACTTAAAGGCATTTTACTGTCTAAGCCAGCACTGTCCAATAGGACTTGCTGAAATGGTGCACATGTTTTATGTGTCCTGTGCAATACGGTAGCCAATAGCTATATGTGGCTCTTGGACATTGAAACATGGCTAGGATATGGAACATGAAATGGATGTCTGTTCTCATCAATTTTATTCAGTGTTGTACTGGAGGTTCTAGTCAGGGTAATAAAAAAAGACAAAATAAGTTAAAGGCATACATATCAGAAGGAAAAAGAAACTTCCTATTGACAAATGACATAATCCTATTTGTAGAAAATCCAAAGGACTCAACAAAACTACTAAAACTATTAAGCTCTCAGGATACAAGACCAATATACAAAATAATTTTATTTCTATATACTAGCAACAAACAGTCTAAAAGTGAAATGAAAAAGACAATCCCATTCCTAATAACAAAAAGAATAAAATACTTTGTAATACTTTTAACAAAGAAGTGAAAACACACTACAAAGCCCTTGCTGAGACAAAGTAATGAAGATCTAAATAAATGGAAAGAAATTCCATATTCATGGGTTGGAAGTCTCAGGATTAAGATGACAGTTCTTTCCAAAGTGACCTATAGTTTCAAAGCAATCTATCACAATCCTAGTAGGTTTCTGTGTTTGCTTTTGTAGAAATGTTGCAAGCTAATCCTAAAGTTGAAAAGAAAATGAAAAGAATCTAGAATAGCTAAGGCAATTTTGAAAAAAAAGAATAAACTTGGCTAGTTTACAGTAATCAATTTCAAAACTTCTTATGAATATATAGTAATTAAGACAGTGTGGTATTGGTGTTAAGATAGATATACTAGTATAGATTAGTAGAACAGAATTGAAAGGCTAGAAATAAAATTGTTCAACTTATGGTCAATTGAATTTTGACAAAGATGCTCAGACAATTCAATGGGGAATGCATAGTCTTTTCAACAAATGGTGCTAAAACAATTTAATATCATGTTAAATAGGTGGAGGAGGAGAAGAATAAAGAAGGGGAAGAGGAATAAGAAGAAAAAAAAGAGGAAAAGGATGAAGAACAACATTATATAAATCCTTACCTCAAACTACACATAAAAGGATATATCAGAGGCCTAAATGGAAGAGCTAAAACTAAAAATTTCTAGATAAAGACACAAGAAAAATCTTTGTGAACTTGGATTAGGCAAAGATTTCTTAGGTGTGGCAACACAACCACAATCCATAAAAGTAAACTGATAATTTGGACTTGAAAATAAAAAACTGTTACCCTTTCAAAGACACTATTAAAAATGAAAAAACAAAACATTGATATATGTTCAAAAAATAAAATAAGTTACAGAGTGAGAATAAATATTTGCAAGTCACATGTCTGATAACAGATTTTTATCCAGAATTATTAAGAACTTTTACAACTCTATAAAAGGAGACAAGTAATCAAATTAAACAATGAAAAAAGATTTCAATATTTGAATTGGCATATCACCTGAAAAGATATATGAATGGCTAATGAGCACATAAAAAGTTGCTCAACATTAGCCATTAGGAAAATGAAAATTAAAACCATAATGTGATACCACTACATACCCACTAGCATGGCAGTAATAAAAAAAGATGACATTGCTAAGTGTTGGTAAAGATGTGGAGACACAGTAACTGTCATCCAGTGTTGGTGGAAATGTATAATAGTACAGTCTCTTTGTAAAACAGTTTGGCAGTTTCTTAAAAGTTAAACATCGTATGAACCAGCGATTCCACTCTCAGGCATTTCCTCAAGAGAAATGAAAGTTGTACAGGAGTGTTCATAGCAGCATTAGTTACAATAGCCCCACACGGCAAACAATCCAGATGTCATCAACTGTTGAACAAAAAAAATGTTGAATATTCATGTAATGGTCTGCGATTAGCACTAAATGGGAATAAGCTACTGATACATCTTCCTGATGAACCTCAAAAACATTATGCTCTGTTAGGAGCCAGGTACTAAAGATGATGTGTTGTGTAACTACATTTATATATAATTCCCCCAATAGGCACATGTATAAAAGACAAGAAGCAGAGCAGTGGTTGCCAGGAGCTGGGGAGTTATTGGAGCTGATTCACAACACTATTGAGATGGTCTATGAATGTTTGCTACTGAAGGTCCTAGAGCTGCCCTGTCACCTCCCTTTCTAAGATTTCTTCAGGCAATTCTTTCTGCAATTCCATTAAACACCTTCGTTGTCTCCCTACATATTTTGTTTTATTTAGATTATCCAAAGTCTGTTCTAAATATGCCATGGTCACACCCCTTCTCAAGATTTGGTTGTGCAATTATTTCTTCCACTCCATGAAATAAACTTTCCAACTTTGTCTACACTTTCTGTTTAAGCCAGCTAGAATTACTTTTTGTAATAATAGTAATAAAAAAGTTATGGTTCATTTAAGGATTCATTTAATGATGAGGCTCCAGAGCTAGCCCACTGGAAACATCATGAACTAATTGAGAGTTCTGAGTACAAAAAAGGACAGGGCAGTGTGATTCAGCACAGGAAAAGACTAAGAGCGTTTCTGCTTCAGTTCTGGAAGTCCTATTTTGAAAGACACTACTACACACATATCCACACACAGGTGGACTCCACATGCATAGTTCACACTCTGATTCTTTTTAGTATAACCTATTCCCCTTCCAGGGCTCTCTTGCTGTCTTCAGAATATATCAGCACTCCTTTAAAGATGGGGCTACTTACAGATTCTTCCTTATCTGAAATTATTCTAAATTAGTCTCTACTGTCAAAATTTACTTTAAAACTTCATAGAGTAGTTTCTTTGCAGATCTTACTTGTTTGAAAATCAAGATAAGAAGAGTAAACAGAGACACCAAAACCTTTTCTTGTAAATACAGTCCACACTCATCTGCATACCTTCACACCACAAGCATTCCCTGTCTGTCTGTACTCCCTGGAACTGCTCTCTCCAGTCACCTATTGCTTCAGCACCCATAAAATTCTCTCTCTCTCTCTCTCTCTCTCTTTCTCCCTTATTCCCTCTCTCTCTTCTCTCTCTCCTAATTTACTTACTGGAGTTGTCTCTCCTAATTTACTTACTGGAGTTGATCTTTCTTGTTTGGTTTCTGGTTTGCTCGGTGGGCCTGGGCCTACTTGTAAGAAGCCCTCTCTGAGCTGAGGCTTTTTTGTCACTGATTGTCTCATCTAAGAGGACTAGTAATGAAGAAGCATATGCAAATTGGGGCTATGAGAAAGATTACAGAGGTTGGAGACAGAACATGGCATGGAGGTTGGAATTCTAAAATATCTCAGAGGCAGGCTTATGGTCAAGATGGCAGAGTAGGTAAACGTGATACTCGCATCCTCCCAGGACCACATCAAAATTACAACTAAGGTACAGAACAACCATCATTCAGAATTGCCTGAAGTCTAGCTGAACAGAAGTCCTATAACTAAGGACATACAGGAGAAGCCATGTCGAGCCTGAAAGCCCTATCAAATAAGAATTCAATTATGAGGATTTATTTCCTACCCCAAATGGTTCATTTAAGGATTCATGAAGTATTCATCTTTCCGTGAGTTCATGTGGAGAAGAGGATGTCTAGAGCCTCTACCTGTATGGCAATCAAATGGGACTGGAGGTATAATTTTGCTAACAACCAAATGCTTGTTTATTGGTTTCTTCCTGGACCAAAATAAGAGTTATGAAAACCAGTTTCGTGTCAATTGGGAAAATCTGAAGATGGATTACGACAGTATTTTTTTAATATTCTTGGGTAAAATAATAACATTGTGCTTTTCTCATTGGAGAAGAATGCTGAAATATCAAGGATGACGTGTCAGAGTATCAAATGGTTCAGCAAAAAAAAAAGTCTGAAGATAAAGCACATGTAATAAAACTATGACAATGGGGAATCTAGGTCAGGAATAAATAGGTGTTGCTTCTCCCCCGCCCCCAAATAAACAAAAATAAAATTATCTCAGAGGTCCAGGGTGGAGCAGTCTGACATTTGCCAGAGTGGCAGTTCTAGGACAGGCCCAGGCTTGGGAAATTCTGCTGGGAGATTCATAATGGATGTAACACTATGGCTTTTGCTTCTCTAAACTGGTTCATGTAGCTTTTTTTTGGGGGGGGGGTCTAAATAGTCACATTATATCTATCAATTGACACATTTTATCCCTGATTTTGTCATCTTTGCAGAATTTGATACTTTTCGTCATTCTCTTCTGACCACTTCACTTCTTCTTTAAACTTTTCCTCCCAGAATAATCAATGGAAAACTCACAGGAGAGAACCCTGATATCCAAGGACCAAAGGTGGAGACCCGCACAGAGACTAGTAGGAGGGGTGGAGGCATGAAAGGGCTGCCCAGGCACCCACAGATGGTAACTGCAGTCCCGAAGAGATGTCTCAGCTGTGGGGGGTGGGATGCCACGAAGAACTCTGGGATCTAATCCCGAAGCTGGGCTCCCGAGCAGAGAGCACCAAACTGAGGAGGGTACCCACATAACATCTAGCTGTGAAAAGCAGTGGGGTGCTGTCTGCCAAGAAGTGGCAGCTGAAAGTTCGGGCACCCTCTTAAAGGGCCAACACACAAAATTTCCCCGTGGAGCCACCCACTTTGTGCTCTAGCAGAAGAAGGGTGAAGTGAACTGGAGCTGTGAGAGCAGAACTCAGGACTGGAGACTCGGGGGACAGAGCTCAGAAGGCGGACACCCCAAGTTTCCTGGGCTGAGTCATTCCCTAACACAGCAAGGCTATTATTAAAAATCAACGGTCAAATAAAGAGCGTCCCAGACAAAAAAAAAAAAGGCTAAAGGAGTTCATCACCACCAAGCCAGCATTACAAGAAATGCTAAAGGGATTGCTGTAGGGATTGCTGAGAAGAAACAGAGAGAGAAACCTAGCCATATGGAATTAAAATGGCTATAAATAAGTACCTCTTAATAATAACCCTAAATGTAAATGGATTAAATGCTCCAATCAAAAGGCATAGGGTAGCTGAATGGATACAAAAACATGACCCAACGATATGGTGCCTACAAGAGACCCATCTCAAAACAAAAGACACACACAGGATGAAAGTGAAGGGATGGAAAAAAGTTTTCCATGCAAATGGAAAAGAAAAAAAAAGCTGGAGTAGCAATACTCATATCCGACAAAATACACTTTAAAAGCATCATGCTAAGTGAAATAAGCCAGCTGGAGAAAGATAAATATCATATGCTCTCACTGATTTGTGGAATATAATGAACAATATAAACTGATGAACAAAAATAGAGCCAGTGGGAAAAAATATTCTAAAATATAATGGAAGTAATCCTGTTATTTGCAGATTTTTAATATCTCCTGCAACTTTTGTGATATCATACTATGTTAGTACAGTTTTGGTAATATTATTATACTTAAAATCCTTTTATTCATGAAATATTAATGTTTATTGCATGTATTATTATTATATGTAAGATCATTTTTCTTGAATAATTGGTGTTTATTGTATGTAACATTATTATATTTAAGATCATTTTTCTTGAAATATTAAGGTTTATTGCATGTAACATATTTAAAATTGTTTTTCTTTTCTTTTTTTATAAATATATATTTTATTGATTTTTTACAGAGAGGAAGGGAGAGGGAAAGAGAGTTAGAAACATCGATGAGAGGGAAGCATCAATCAGCTGCCTCCTGCACACCCCCTACCGGGGATGTGCCTGCAACCAAGGTACATGCCCTTGACCGGAATCAAACCTGGGACCCTTAAGTCTGCAGGCTGACGCTCTATGCACTGAGCCAAACCAGTCAGGGCAAAATTGTTTTTCTTGAAATAAAAAAAAACTTGAAAAAATCCTATCTAATAAAGAGGGAATATGCTAATTGACCTTCGTGCCATTGCAAAGATGGCAGCACCCACAGCCAATAAGGAGGGAATATGCTAATAGACTGCCATGCCCTCAAAGATGGCGGCGCCAACAGCCATAAGATGGAAGTGCCCAGTCCCCTCAGCCCCATCAGGGTGGCAGGCGGGCAGCAAGCCAAGCCTGCCCCCAGGTGGGCCTGGCATCTCTGTGTTCCTGCCTCCAGAGTCCCCCAGTCCCCTCAGCCCCCAGCCGCCCAAGCCGCCCGAGGCTCAGGGAACCAGGGCCGGCTGAGGCTTGCGCTGCCGACAGTGGCAGCAGCAGAGGTGTGATGGGGTGTCGCCTTCCCCTGATCGCCGGATCACCCTCGGTCACTGAGGGCTCCTGGACTGTGAGAGGAGGCTGGCTGGGCTGAGGGATTTTCATGCATCGGGCCTCTAGTAAAATAAATAAAAATGCAAAAAAAAAACAAACCCCAAAAACTTTTCCTCCCCTTACTTTTGTGACTATCCTTCCTCCTTGTTTGGTTTTACTTGTATTTGACTATTTGTTTCTTTAATATTACACACTGCACTTCTGCTTATGTGTGCCTGAAATAGCTGTATCTACCCTCAAGCTTAAATCACTGTATCTTAGTGCTAGACAGTTTCCTGACATTTCTTTTCCACAATGTGTCCATAATGGATCTCAGTAGTTTCTGCTCCTTCCTCACAAAGCTGCTCTTCTTATTTTTAGGCCTAAATTATAGCACTATTATACAGTCCTCCAGGGCCAGAAACATAAATTCCTTCTTCTGCTTTATCATCAATAGTAGATTACTAAATTTACTAAGTACTGCTTTTAGAACGAGTGGTTCTCAAAGTGGGGTTCTCAGGTCACCACCAGTAGCAGCAATATGTGGGAACTTGTTAGAAATTAAAATTCTCAGGCCCGCTCCAGACCTAATATGAAACTCTGGGGATGGAGACAGCAATCTGTGTTAACATGCCAATGAGGTGATTTTGATTCACCGTAAAGTCTGAGGGCCAGTATTCTAAACTAGAAGTTTTTAATCCTAGGAATCCATTTAGGAGGACCAAAAAGCATTTGTAAGTGTGTCTAAAACTGAATGTGTATCTGTATATACTTCTCTGAATGAATAGCTTTTACTTCTTTTATTTTCAAACTAGAGGCCCGGTGCATAAAATTTGTGCACGGGGTGGAGTGGGGCGGGGGGGGGGAGGAGGTGTCCCTCAGCCCAGCCTGCACCCTCTCCAATCTGGGACATCCCTCTCACAATCCAGGACTGCTGGCTCCCAACCACTCACCTGCCTGCCTGCCTGATTGCCCCTAACCACTCCCCTGCCAGCCTGATTGATGCCTAACTGCTCCCCTGCTGGCCCGGTCGCCCCTAACTGCCCTCCCCTGCCAGCCTGGGCGCCCCCAACTGCCCTCCCCTGCTGGCCTGGTCCCCCCAACTGTCCTCTCCTGCTGGTTTGATTGCCCACAACTGCCCTCCCCTGCCAGCCATCTTGTGTCCACATGGGGCGGCCATCTTGTGTGTTGGAGTGATGGTCAATTTGCATATTACTATTTTATTAGATAGGATGATCAAGTAATCCATATTTAGGACTATCCCTTGCTTTCCTTTACCACAATCCAGTCCCTTTGCTTCTGATTTGCACCCTTTTCAATGTATCTCCATGCTGCAGAGACAGTAATTCTAACACATGATTTTGATCATGGTTACTCTGCTGCTCCAGGGACTTCAATAGCTCCCAACAGATTATGATGAAGTGATCTATTAGTATGACAAACACCACCTTTTACCAAGGCTTATTATTTTTATCCATTTCTAGTCATTCTCAGCCTTTGGTCTAGCAATAGTAAATCTGAATATTCTGGAACTCATTTAGGCTCTCAGACCTCTCTCTGTATATTCTGCATGCTTATTCTGGAAGGCCCCTCACTACTCCTCCCTCCTTGCCTGGCTAATTCCTATTTATTCCAGATTCAGTGCAACGTCTCTCCTGGGAAGTTTTCCAGTAAGACTAAGTTTAAGTGGCCCTCTTAGGTGCTCCCATGACCTGTGCTTATCCCTCTGGTAGTAGTTCTCAAACATGTTTATACTCTTGAAAAATATTGAAGACCCTAAGAGATTTATGGGTTCCAGAGATCTTCCCAATATTCACATACTTATACTAATAAAAGGGTAAAATGCTAATTAGACCCGGTCGACCGGACATCTTCCCATCTTCCGGATGTCTGACTTCCTTCCGGAAAAAGCTATGGTGGCGGGGGCCGAGGCAGAGGCGGTTATGGGTGATCAGGCCAGCAGGGGAGCAAGCAGTTAAGGATGTGATCAGGCCAGCGCAGGAGAGCAAGCAGGTAGGGGGCGATCAGGTCGGCAGGGGAGTGCAGTCGGGGCGATCAGGCCAGCAGGGGAGGGCAGTTTGGGGCAATCAGGTCGGCAGGGGAGGGGAGGGCAGTTGGGGGCGATCAGGCAGGCAGGCAGGCAGAGGTGGTTAGGGGAGATCAAGCAGGCAGGCAAGCAGTTAGAAGCCAACGATCCCGGATTGTGAGAGGGATGTCCAACTGCATCCTGCAGGATAGGGCCGAAACTGGCAGTTGGATATCCCCTGAGGGGCCCCAGATTGGAGAGGGTGCAGGCTGGGCTGAAGGACCACCCCCCCACCCTGTGCACGAATTTTGTACACTGGGCTTCTAGTCTATAATAATAAAAGGATAATATGCTAATTAGACTGGACGTCTTCCGGACATCCTTCTTGGCAAAGCTGGGGCCAGAAGGAAGCCAGTGGGTCCCGGTGCCTGCCGGCAGCCAGAGGAGGGAAGACTGGGTCCCAGGTGCCAGAGGGAAGCCCGGTGCCGGCAGCTGGGGGAAGGAAGGCCTATTCTTGCATGAATTTTCATGCATCAGGCCTCTAGTATTATTATAAAACTAGAGGCCCGGTGCATGAATTCGTGCACCAGTGAAGTCCCTCCGCCTGGCCTGTGGGATTGAGCCTAAACCAGCTCTCTGATATCCCCCCAGGGGTCCCAGATTGCAAGAGGGTGCAGGCCAGGCCAAGGGACCCCATTTGTGCAGGATTGGGGCTGGGGAGGGATTCGGGAGGTTGGCCAGCTGGGGAGGGACCATGGGAGGGCTCCAGGGCGTGTCCGGGCTGTCTCGTTCAGTCCCGATCGGCTGGACCCCAGCAGTAAGCTAACCTGCCAGTTGGAGTGTCTGCCTCCTGGTGGTCAGTGCATATCACAGCAAGCAGTTGAGCGACCTTAGCATATCATTAGCATATTATACTTTGGTTGGTTGAATGGACAGCTGGACAACCCGACACTTAGCATTTTAGGCTTTTATTACATAGAATGGTTTGACCCTGTGGACCCACTGAAAGTTGCCTCTAGGACCCTCAGAGTTCTGGGGATGGCATTTTCACATACTACTGTTTCACATACTACTGTAACTTTCTCTCATTAGGTTGCAAGTTTTCTGTGGCCCGTCTGTAACTGTTTTCTATGTGCCCCTGTCTAAGTGTCTGGTGCATAAAACAATAAATATGAATACCTGCGGAATGAGCGCATAAATGACATTATAAACAATGACCGCACAGCCTTGATCTTACTACCTGTGTCCTTAATTTACACGTTTTCTAAAACTTTCCACGTTTTTTTCCTTCACAATTATGAGGCCGGCCAATTTTTTTAAATAGTTGGGGTGGGGGAGCTGCCTGTATATTAAAATGACGCGATTATAGTTTGGTTAAGTATTTCTCTGTGATGTCAGCGTCATTCCTCTCCGGCGACAGCAGGCCGGGCTTTCCGTTCCCTAGTCCTACCTAAAGGCCGGAAAGAGCTGAGTTTCCTACGTTTATAGGAGCGCAAGCATTTGGCCCAGTGGCATCCGGGTAAACAAAGGCGACAAACCCCTTGGGGTAGAAGAGGAGCCAGAGCCACTGCCTCCTAGACAGTGAGCCACAGGCCGTCCCCTCGCGAGATCTGCCGCGTTGCCAGAGCGACGCTTCCGGCGGCGCGCGCAGCCCCGGGAGCAGGCGAGTTGGGAAATGAGCGGCTAGACCTGCCCGCCGCCGGGACTCGCCAGCGGGAGCGCGCTCGCGGCCGCGCGTGCTCCGCTTTCCCGGCTCCGTCGCTGACGCGTCGCAGACGTTGGGGAACTGAAGGGAGCAGCCGTGGGAGCGGGATGAACAGCGGCGGCGGCTTCGGTTTGGGCTTAGGCTTCGGCCTCAGCCCTACGACAGTGATTCAGGTGACGAACCTGTCGTCGGCGGTGACCAGCGAGCAGATGCGGACGCTTTTTTCCTTCCTAGGAGAAATCGAGGAGCTGCGGCTCTACCCCCCGGAGTAAGTGCTCGAGCTCGGCGGGGGGAGGGGCGCGGGCGCCATGGGGACCTGGGGACTGGCGCGGGGGAGCGCGGACGGGGGCGCGCGGTGCCCGTCACGTGACCGCCCGGCCTTACCTGGTGCCCACGTTTGATTAGGGCGGCGAGGGGCACCGCGATCCCACCTTTTTTGTGAGCCGGGCTTTGGGGGCTTCATCTCTGCACCGAGCTCTTACAAAGGCTGCCCTTTTTTCGTGCCTCCAGGACTAGTGCTCGCCGCCGAATCCTGCAATTCGGGGTCTCCCCCTCCCCTTTTTTCCAGAACTTAAGATGGCCGCAGGTGGGCCCCGAACTGCCCTCCCGGCGGACGCCTAGTGCGCGATGCGAAAATCGCGGGGATGCGCCTGCGAACTGTCCGGTTCTCAGGGCCCGGTGCCAGGCCGCTGTTGCTGCCGGGAAGCCTGGGGTTGCATGGAATTGGGCTGTTTGTTCTCGGGGCGGTGCTCAGCATCTTCTCGGTCCGCTTGGCCGAGCCCCTCCGTGTGGTTAAACATCACGTCCCGTCACCCTCTCGGCCGCAGATGAGTGTTTCCTCCTGGAAGGTCACGCTGTCCCGACGCCTCCAGAAAAAGTATTAGTTGGTGCGGGATTCTCTCTGCTGCATATTCTTCAAAGTCCAGATAGGCCAGGTCGCGGACACTTCCTAAGTAGTGTGTTTTGAAGTAAGATTTCCCTTTTACAGTAATACTCTCTACTCAGAATTTGTCAGGGGTTTGTGGGTGGTTCAAATTCGTACACGTATAACGTGTTTTTGTTTTTTTTTAAACGATAGAGCTTAGAATCTTAAAATCCTCATTATTTTGTTTATTTTGTCGAAATCCTGTGAAAGAAGGGAGAGGAGGTGTCCAGTATTTTTCTTTTTAAAAAAATTTGTGCCTTTTTGGTTTATTTCATTTAAGTCTTTCTTTAGGTTTTCTATTTGTATATCGCATTGCTACTTCCTAGGTATTGATAAAAGCTGGCCCCCAAAGCCCTCTGCTTGTTGTTGTGAAGTAATTCATGCATACAGGAAGGTTGAAAGAACAGCCAGGTTTCCTTCACCTGCGTTCATCGCTTGCCTCGGTTGAGTCTTTCCGCCTGTCTCCCCTTCTCATCGCCCTCTCCTCTCCCACCTTCCCGTCCTTGGGAAAGTACGTGCAGTAGTTGTAGCCATTCATCCCTCAACATGTCCGTATGTATCTCCGAAGACAAGCACAGCTTCCTACAATGCCACACTGTTTACATGCCCAAGGAATTAACATTGATAAGGTAATATATGTTTATAGTAAAAGTCCCCAAATATTCTAATGTTTTTTTCCTTTTTTTGACCTAGATTGTAATCAGACTCTACCCATTGCGTTTGGTTATCTCCTTTAATCTAGAACAGCCCCCTGTCACCTTTTTAAAAGTCATGACATTGATACTATGTCTTGTAGTTCGTTTTTGTAGAATGACTCATAATCTGGGTTTATATAGATTGCTTCTGCATGAATACATCCAGGTAATATTTTATCAAGCATACTTGATAAGTGTACATACACGCACATCTTTGTTGACTAGCTGTGACATACATAGCTTTGAACATGCTTATTTAACCTTCGAAAATGCTTTCTGCTATCCATTTAAGCATTGGAAACTTCTTAATAATTGAGAAGTGCTTGGAGGAGTGCTGTATCCTGCAAGAATTGGAATCATGCAGTAAAAATATTTTGTGTATAAATCTTCGTAAACTAACCTTGCTTGTAAGGTTGTGGTAATAAGGTTTCTTGTAGGTAGAACTACGTCACAGAATAGTCTTCATTGGCAACATAGTACCACTTACATAGTTGCAATGTGGGCTTGGGTGGCAACATGCTGCCAGTAATTGTCTGACACTTGGTAATGAACTGTTTTTTGAAATCAAGTGTTAATTACTTGCCCTTTAAAAGTCAAAGAGAATAAAGAGGTCTTTATTTAAACATTGTACATTAATATGAAGTGAGTGTGTCACAAACTGTAATATGTTTAATGAAACTGTAACATAAATATAACACATATGGGCCAGGCAAAATCCTTAACCAGTTTTTCCATAAGTGCAATCCCTTATTCCTGTTTTTAAAAAATATTGACATACTTTTGTTCTGCTCTGTAATGAAGTTGTCATATAATATGGTCGATATATTACAGATGTGTTTGAAGGTTTGGGCTGAAATGGATAAAAATGCAATAGTAGTAGTTGTATGGAAGATATACATTTCAGTGTTAATGACAGTATGAAATTTTTGCAGCAAGCTTTTTATTGAGGTATAATGTGCAATAGAAGAGTGCATGGATAAGTCTATTTATCCCAAGTGAACATTTCTGTGTAACCAGCACCCAGATCAGAATTGTCTACACCCTAGAATTGTGCTTCCCTTCAAAGGGTGATCCTGTCCCTGATTTCTAATACCATTTATAGCATCAACACTTGATTTTTTGCTCGCTGGTTTTCTTCTCTCTGGTCTTCAAAAGTACTAATAAGGCAAAATCTGTCAACTACTTAAGTTTATTTAGTTAAAAAAATACAACCAATATAGTCACTTTATGAACATTAGAGAAAGAGAAATACCACCTCTCCCACCACCCTAGCAAAACCTTTCTCCATTTCCATGTGTTTTCTTCAAGTCCTTTCTATATGTGTTTATTTTAATATGGTGTGATCAAAGGATTTATACAAATAAGCATTTTTCAGTGCTTTACTTATAGCAGTGGTTCTCAACCTTCCTAATGCCGCAACCCTTTAATACAGTTCCTCATGTTGTGGTGACCCCCAATTTCATTGTTACAAATTGAGCATAATTAAAGCATAGTGATTAATCACAAAAACAATATGTAATTATATATGTGTTTTCCGATGGTCTTAGGCGACCCCTGTGAAAGGGTCGTTCGACCCCCAAAGGGGTCGCAACCCACAGGTTGAGAACCGCTGACTTATAGTAATAATATTTACAGACTAATCTATCCTTAGTGTTTGTGTCATTGAAATTATATCATTGGAGATGTATTGGCTGCCTGTTTTGCTTTGGGGTGTGTGTGTGTAAGTGGATTTTAGAAGCAAGCATTTGAAATGTGTACTTTTGATTGTCAATAATGATTGGAGGGCCTTCTGGCATTTATTGGGTGTCAGTCATTCACATTAAAAGTCTAATACAAGGAAGAACTGTGCCATACAGAGTATCACTGGAGCCCTACTGAGAAACCCTGTTATAATTCATGTGTCAGTATTTTCATACATAAAACTATGTACTTTGTCCATGTTTTGGTGATAGATCCTCAAAGGGTATGTATTAATATAATAAAATATTAGATATATTATTACCAACTTGCCTTCTAAAAATTTGTGCAGTGTCATTACCATGTTTAATGAAAGACAAAATAACCAGTTAGGGCCCAGGAAATTTAAATTATGCTCAAAAAGTTGGTTTGTGATTTCTGCATAAATCTTCAGAAATTCTGACTTAAAAACAACAATTGTAGAAAGTCTTATATTTTAAAAAACAAAATTCAGCAAATGAGGTCAAAGTATAATTTGCTATTTGGATACTGCTACTTTCTTTAGAGGCATACATTTAGACCAAATGAAAAATGTAACCCCCTTTGAAAAAGTAAAAATTTCATTATAAAATGATAATCCTATTAAATTAAAGAAAATCTATTTAATAGCTTAGAAAGCTTTACTTTTTTATTTTATTTTTTTATTTAATTTAATTTGGTAATGAACTGTTTTTTGAAAGCTTTACTTTTTTATTTAATTTTATTTTTTCCGTCACCATTAATTCTCTCTTCCACCTAGAGAGAAAACTTTAAATATAAGATTTGGAAACATCCTGATTTATAAATAAATAAATACACATTTGTTTACTGAGATACTAATTATCTGTACATATGCTTGCTACTGTATCATAATTTAGCCTATCATATTCAAAATAAAAGTGTTACTACCTCTTCTGAAAAGCTCACATGTTTACATTTGTATAAATAACTATAAATTGATCTTTACTCTCTGTTTTAAGGAAGGTAATTGGAGATAAAAGTGAAGAAAATGCTTAAAGCAATGGTGTAGCCATGTCTACTATCCATGCTCCTATGATAATGCTGTTCAGAATAGACCAGAATTTTTTCATTTGTTCCTGGACTTAATCTTGGTGGCATGTTTTAACATGTAGTTGCTTTACTGACCAGGCTCACATTTTCTAGTGACATGGGTTTTTGAAGTGATAAGGGTTTCAAACAGGGTATTTGGAAATATATTTTAGTTTTCAACAGTGATTATTTAGGTTTTCATTCTTTCCCCAAAAGATCTGTCAATTTGGAAAATGTTTCAGTGGTGGTTTGTCAGATTCTAAATTTCAGTCCTAAAAGAGAGTATACTGCTACTTGTTGCAGTTGCTAAGACTTTAGTAGCTGATTGTAATCAGATTTTTTTTTTGGTTGCAAAAGACAGAAACAGTGCTCTGCAACCTACCTCAAGAAAGAGACATTGAAAAAAATGGAGGTTTCATTAAATTGAATAAAGACTAGAGTACAGCCAGGCCTCATGAGACCTGGGACTGGGAATCAAAAAGGTTTCAGCATCTAAGGTATAAAGCCTCTTCTTAGAGTCTTTGTGAGCTCAGTTTGTTTCTGTGTATTTGCTCAGTTTCTTTACAGACCTATTCACTAGTCATCTGGCATCTGATTCAAGCCCTGACTCGAAGTGACTTTCCAGGCAAAAGAAAGGGAATCTGATTGTTGCCAGTTAATTGGTCAAGCCACTCAAATTATAGGTTGCTGGCTAGCCAGTGAAATGTGGCTAATCAGTTGTGGCTTAAAGTTTACATCTGTTGAGGGTTTCACATCGGAAAGGCCTGTGCTGAAAGTATGTAGAATGTTTTTTGGTAGCACATATAAGATGGGTATCTAATCACTTCGATATCTTAAAAAGGCTTTCCAGGAAACTTGAGCTTTGAAGAAAAGTGGAATTACCATTTAAAAAGGGAGTTACAGAGATATCATAAACAAATGGAACAATATGTACAAAGATGGCCCAGATGTTCTGGATGTGTGCTGGGAACCACAAGTATTTTTATGCCTGGATTTCTGGGCGCATTTAGATGATAAACAAGAACAGAGGGTGTCTTTGAAGAAATTTAAGCAGTGGAGTGACATGATGAAATTTAGGGTTTAGAATGATCACTGGCAGCTTTTGTGGAAGACCATTAATTAGGAGTTAAGATGTAGGCAGTATGATTGGTTAGGAGTCATTGTAGTAATACAGATGAGAAATGATGAAGCCTGAATTAATGCGACACAGGATTTAATGAACAATTGTATGAAGAAGAGGGAAAGGTCAAGGAGGGAAACAATCCCCAAATCTCAGGAATTTTATTAAAAAAAGATTATACTACCCTGGCCAGTTTAGCTCAGTGGATAGAGCATCAGCCTGCGGACTGAAGGGTCCTGGGTTCGATTCCGGCCAAGGGCACATGCCTGGGCTGTGGGCTCGATCCCCAGTGGGGGGCGTGCAGGTGACAGCTAATCGGTGATTCTCTCTCATCATTGATGTTTCTATCCCTCTCCCTTCCTCTCTGAAATCAATAAAAAAAAATGTTTAAAAAAAGATTATTTCTTACACTAAACTGGTAGGGTGGGGAACTCATTGTGGTCACTCCTTCTGGGATGAAGCTGATGTATCAGCCACTCATCTCTTGAATGTTGCTGATCACTGTGGCAGAAGAAAAGAGCTGAGCAATGGCCCTTAAACCACTGAATAGTGACATGGCAGTTACGCTTGAATTTAACTGGCCAAAGCAATTTGCATGGCTACATTTAACTTCAAGGAACAAAGAAATGGAATGTTACCATGTAGCCAGAAGCAGATTTGGAAATACTTGGTGTATAGTGCTAATGGTGTTCACATTAGTGACTCCCAGATTTCTGACTTGGGTAATGTGGTATCTTTAACTGAGTTGTGAAGTACAGGACAATGGGCAGGACTGGTGAGGAAGGAGAAGGATGAGTTTTAAGACTGAATAAGGGTAGGCCCAGTGACTATCAAGGTGTAGTATTTCAGCAGGTTCTTGGATCTGGGAGTCTAGGGCTAAGAGAGACCTAAGTTGGAGACTTGGTAATGTAAAGGAATTAATTGTGGATGTGTGTATTTAACCTCAGTGACAAATACATGAAGTGATTGGTTTAGCTATTGAGTTGGGGCCTGGGGGAGGGCGAGTTGGAGTGGGCTGGCCTGAAACCTGAATTGGATGGCATTAGGCAGGAGTGAATTGAGTTAGGTTGGGTGAGAAAGAGGTAGCTCTATTTTTATTTCTGCAACTTCAATTAGCCTAGTTATGTTAATAATATGAATAGTTTCAGGTTCCAAATGCAAATATGTTTTATCACATTTTATATTATTTTAAAAAATATTTTTATTGATTTGAGAAGAAGAGAGAGGGAAAGAGATGGAAACATCAGTGATGAGAGAGAATCATTGATTGGCTGCTTCCTGCACACTCCACACTGGGGATCGAGCCCGCAACCCAGGCATGTGCCATGACTGGGAATTGAACTGTGACCTCCTGGTTCATAGATCCACGCTCAACCTCTGAGCCACACCAGCTGGGCTATCACAGTTTTTGATCAACAGCATAAATATGTATATTTAACCAGTATCAAGATGGATTTGTTGCTATATCTGAAAGACTTTTTAAATTAAAAAAATGATCAATATTTACTAATTAAATAGTATGTTAAGATTGTTTTAAAATTATTGATTAATTGAATGGTAAAGGTTGCTTGAAATTTGGAATTAGATGATTAGACTTTTAAGTTGTATCTTTGCCATTTACTAGATTTAGGATTATGGTAAATGTCCTTGACCTGTTTTATAACTAAATTACTGTTATTGCACAAGGGATATCTGATATTTTCAAATACTCTCTTCTTTTTGAGTATGAAAAACCTTCATGTTTTAAAGTATTGTACATTTATGTTATATACTAGGTATACCAGGTGTACCAGGTAATAATGGGGATTTTGTAATCAAAGAAAACACGATAATTTCAAGAGAAACATCAAAAGTGCTTTATTCAAAGTAATGTCTATCACTAGCTACACATTTCCCCCATCTTTCAGGTAATTTGTGGATACCGTCCCAATAGAACTTTTCTTGTTTTGAGGCAAACCATTCAGAGACCCAATTTTCAACTTCTTCATACGTTTTGAAGTGCTGCTCAGAAAGTGCGTGTGCCATCGATCGGAACAAGTGGTAATCTGAAGGAGCAAGGTCTGGTGAATACGGCGGGTGGGTTAATACTTCCCAGGCAAGATCTTTTAACGTGTCTTTAACTGGTTTTGAAGTGTGTGATGGTGCATTATCATGAAGCAAAATTACTTTGCCTTGTCTACTGGCACATTCTGGTCATTTTACGATCAAAGTGTGGTTCAAATTGATTATTTGTTGTCAGTAGCGATCAGTATTAATGATTTCACCTGGTTTTAGAAGCTCACAATACACCACACCTTCCTGATCCCACCAAACGCAGAGCATTGTTTTCTTTCCGAAGCGATTTGGCCTTGCAGTCCATGTTGATGGTTGAGCTGGATCAACCATGACTGTGCATTTGGGATTCTCAAAATAAATCCACTTTTCACCGCCAGCCACAATTGGATGCAAAAAAGACTTTCTTTCATGCCCTTGAAGCAACATTTTCTGATGACTTTTCGGTGGTTTTCCATTTGTCTTTTGTTCAGTTGATGTGGCGCCCATTTTCCTTCCATTAAAATCTTTCCCATTGCTTTGTAAACGATCGGAAATTGTTTGCTGAGCAACATTTAATCTTTCTGCAAGTTGTTTTTGAGTTTGACAGGCATCTTCATCCAAAATGCTTGTAATTGTTGGTCTTCAAACTTTTTTGGTTGACCTGGACGTTCTCTGTCTTTCACATTGAAATCATCACTTTTAAAGCGTTTAAACCAGTGTTCACAAGTATCTTGAGATGGAGCATGATCACCATAAGCTTCTCAAAGTATACGATAACTTTCAGCAGCACTTTTCTTCAAAATAATGAATTAAAATTTCCCGCAAATACTCTTTTTTTTTTGGCACAAAATTTGACATTTTTAAGTGTAAAAATATCTATGATGTTAACACCTTCAGCAAATTTACCATATGAAGTTTTGAAGCTTGCTGTCAATGCAACAAAATAGCATACATATCAAATCACATGTATATCAACATATGTGTAACTCCATCTATTGAAAAAAATCTGCATTATTAACCGGTACACCTGGTATATATTTTGTTGGGGTAATTTTTTCCTTGTTAAAGATAATAACTAACACTTCAATTAAACATAATTATGGACATGTTGATAAAATGATCATCCATGAGTATAGTATATTTTGCAAACTAACAAGATAAGATTCATATTATGGAAAAATTGCTTTAATCTGTGCCGTTTCCTTTTTACTATAAGCTTGCCTAGATTGAACTAAATCTAGTAGGACTTGTAAGAGTCTTTGCTCTTTTGCATATAATATGTAACATTTTGTTTGTGAAAGCTTTTGTCTGGAAAATCACAGTGCCTAGCCTGAAGTAGTCTACTGTATACAAAAGACCTTAATTCCATGTTATCTCATTGTTTCTAAGATTTTTTTTTTCTAAGATTTTTAATGAAGTTTCTAGAAATTTAAATGTGCCAGGGAAGGCTTAGACGTAGTTACAAAATTTTAAGTCTTGCAGATTGGCGCTTTTATAAAGGTACTAGAGGCCCGGTGCACAAAAATTTGTGCACTGGCGGGGGGGTGGGGGGAGTGTCCCTCAGCCCCACTTGTGCCGTCTCACAGTCTGGGACCCCTCGGGAGATAACGACCTGCTGGCTTAGGCCTGCTCCCAGGTGGCAGAGGGCAGGCCCAATCCCTAGGTGCAGCCCCTGGTCCGGCTCAGAGCAGGGCAGATTGGGGAGTTGGGGCACCGCCCCCTGTCATGCACAGAGCAGGGCGGATCGGGAGGTTGCGATGCCACCCCTAGTCACGCTCAGGATAGGGCCGATTGGGGGGTTGGGGCACCGCCCCTGTCACACTCAAGGCAGGGGTCGATGGGGAAGTTGCAGTGCCACCCCCTGTCACGCACAGAGCAGGGCTGATCAGGGGGTTGGGGCTCTGTCCCCTGTCACGCACAGAGCAGGGCCCATCAGGGGGGTTGGGGCTCCGTACCCTGTCATGCACAGAGCAGGGCCGATCAGGGAGTTGGGGAGCTCCCCCCTGTCACGCACAGAGTAGGGCCGATAGGGGAGTTGGGGCACCGCCCCCTGTCACCCACAGAGCAGGGCCGATCAGGGGGTTGTGGCGCCGCCGCTGTCACACTCAGGGCAGGGCCGATGGGGAGGTTGCGGCTCTACCCCGTCACACACAGAGCAGGGCCCGTGGGGGGGTTGGGGCGCCGCACCCTGTCACACACACAGCAGGGCCGATCAGGCGGTTGGGGAGCTCCCCCCTGTCACGCACAGAGTAGGGCCGATAAGGGAGTTGGGGCACCGCCCCCTGTCACACACAGAGCAGGGCGGATCAGGGGGTTGAGGCGCTGCACCCTGTCAGGCACAGAGCAGGGCTGATCAGGGGGTTGGGCGCCTTCCCCTGTCACAAACAGAGCAGGGGCGGATAGGGAGGTTGTGGCCCCCACCCCCTGTCACACAGAGCCGCAGGGCGATCAGGGGGTTTGGGCGCTGCCCCCTGTCACGCTGCTCCAGGGGCCAGGAGGCCTCGCGGCTCCGCTGATCCTGGTGCTGGGAGGCCTCCCGGCTCCGCTGATCCCAGGCCGGGAGGTCTCGCGGCTCCGATGATCCCCGGTGCCGGGAGGCCTTGTGGCTCCGCTGATCCCGGTGCTGGGAGGCATATTACCCTTTTACTATATAGGATAGAGGCTTGGTGCACGGGTGGGGGCCGGCTGGTTTGCCCTGAAGGGTGTCCTGGATCAGGGTGGGGGTCCCGCTTGGGTCCCTGGCCAGCCTGGATGAGGGGATGATGGCTGTTTGCAGCTGGTCACACCCCCTTCAGGGTGGGGGTCCCCACTGGGGTGCCTGGCCAGTCTGGGTGAGGGGCTGAGGGCCGTTTTCAGGCTGGTGGGTGACTGAAGCTCCCAACCTCTCCTTTTTTTCTTTTTCTTTTTTTTATTCTGGGATTTATTTACCTTCTATGGCTATCACTGGAGCTGAGAGCCGGCTTTAGCTCTGAGGCTCGGCTCCAGCTCTGAGACCTTCGCTGCTGAAAGCAGTATCTGGGTTTGTTTGGATTCTATAATTGAAACACTGTTTCAGCTCCAGCTCCGAGGCCGGCTGCTGAAAGCAGGTTTCTGGGGTTTATTTACCTTCTATATTTGCAACATTGTTTCTTAGAGAGCAGCTCAGAGGCCGGCAGCGGCAGGCGGGGAACCTTGGCTTCCTCCGTCACTGGAGCAAGCAAGCCTCCTGTTTGCTTCAGCTGCCTGGCTGCCGGCCGCCATCTTGGTTGGCAGTTAATTTGCATGTCACCCTGCTTAGCCAATGGGAAGGGTAGTGAAGTTACGGTTAATTACCATGTTTCTCTATTATTAGATAGGATTTTATAAAGGTATTTATGTGGTTCAACATCTTTGGATTAAACAGTTTTCATATTTTGCTCAGATTAATAATTTAATGTAAAGTTTTTTCAGACTTTTTTTTTTAACTTATTGATTTTTTTTACAGAGAGGAAGGGAGAGGGATAGAGAGTTAGAAACATTGATGAGAGAGAAACATCGATCAGCTGCCTCTTGCACACCCCCTACTGGGGATGTGCCCGCAACCAAGGTACATGCCCTTGACTGGAATCGAACCTGGGACCCTTTAGTCCGCAGGCCGATGCTCTATCCACTGAGCCAAACTGGTTAGGGCAACTTTTTAAATTTAAAGTTTTTAGAAGTAAGGCTAATGGCCTGCTTAGTTATCACTAGTCTTTGCAGACAGATCATCATTAAAAGAGTAAGTTTTGCTATTTGATGTCTTAATTATCTTTAGCAATAAAACTTTGTAAGTCTTGATTCTGTAAAGTTCTCAGAAAATTTTTTAGTGAAAATGACAGAACCAGCCAAATGTTTGTCTAATTGTTTTTCTTTTTATCTTGCAGCAACGCACCTCTTGCTTTTTCTTCCAAAGTATGTTATGTTAAGTTTCGTGACCGATCAAGTGTTGGCGTGGCCCAGCATCTAACTAACACGGTTTTTATTGACAGAGCTCTGATAGTTGTTCCTTGTGCAGAAGGTTGGTACTTCACATGTTTTCTTCTATTTTAATCTCTGTTCTGTCTGTTAATTACCTTTGACTTTCTTAGAAATTGGCAAGTAGATAGTGCTCTGGCATGTGTGTATGTATGTGAGAATGAAATTTGGAGAAGGAAAGCATTTTTTACTAATAAAACATATTAAAATGGTTAATTTGTTACTTAATGTAAGTTTAAAAAATAGTTAAACATTAAACAATTTTATAAATTATTTGGATTCTCCAGTTTACTTTGGCTTTCTATAGTTAATTTGCAAGCTGTAAAGAAAGCTTCCAGAAAAAAAAAAAAGAACAAAAAAGGTTGTTTGGGGAAATTATTTTAAATGTGTAAATGAGTAAGTACTTGCCTCTGTGTATACAATATTAGTGATATTACATCAGTAAAAAAATGTGCACATTTTGCCAAATTGGGGTTAAGTGATATTTACGGTTATAAGAAAACATTCGTAATTGAAGCTTTAAAATATTCTCTTAAGTTTGCTATGCAACTGGAATTTACTTTTTTCTTCTGGCTTTTTTTGTGGGGGGGAAGGAGTAATTGAAGAAAAATCATGAAAAGTAAATTTCCTTCATCAAAGAAATAGTTGGTGAAGATGGGAAGAAGGCTGAAGCCTTATAGTTACTCATTAAATTTTATGACTTAACCTGCTTTAAGAGCAAATTATTACTAATATTTATTTTTTAGTAACTTCTATTTACAGAGCCACTCATATAATAAGCTGTGCCGAATTTGACAGTTCTGGTGTGTAATTAACTTTCATCTAGAGCACTGACTATGGCATGTGTACATGGATTTTAGAATTGGGTTATTTAAATGTCTTTAAAACATATTTTTACTGGTGGATGGTGGTAACTTCACAACATAATTTTACCTGAAACAATTTAATGTACTTTCATATGTAATATTTTAAAACCTCTTTTAAATACCAGACCAACATTAAAATAATGTATACTAAACAATTTGCCATACTTTTAAGGTTTTATGCTTATTTCAGAATGCTATTCTGAGATGTCAAAAACATTAGTCAAATACGGCAAGTATCATTCTTTTATTTTTGAAGTCCCAGAATAGAACATTCTGGATTTTTCAGATAAATTTGAAAGTATTTTTCCTATGCCTTGGGTTTAGAGTGGGTTGGGGAGAATAAAAATGGATTAAAGTGTAAGGAGATAGTGAGCCTAAAATTGGAGAGCCAGGTGAGGAAAGAGCTGGTAATGGTTTAGTTCTGCAAACCAAGTTCATACCAATTTCACAGGAAGTAATTTCATGGGGGAAAGAAGGTTTATTAAACGGGAATATTAATTATATCATAAAAATGAGTCATTAGCAGCACCAGGTATTGTATCATGTTGGCTCATTACTGAATTAGAAGGAAGAATTTTATCAGCTGCTGCTTTGTTGGAACCTTACTGTAGTCCCATAAAACTTTTTAATATAGTATTTGAGAAACCCTGGCTCTAATTTGTCATAAATGTTCAAAGTTATGGGCAGGTAGAGGTTTCTTATTTTGTTTGTTTTATTTGATAGAGATGAATAAATGCATTTTTAATATCATTTTGAGGCAAGTTTCACCTTTTTGAACATGAAAATTTAAATATTTTTATTCAATTTAGTTACGTGTTTTAGAACAGCGGTCGCCAACCGGTGGTCTGCAGACCACTGGTGGTCAGTGGGGTCCGAAAGGTTGGCAACCGCTGGTTTAGAATACTTACCTATAAAGTAATTGGTAGTAGAAAAACATTCAGACACACATTTTTCATTAAATAAAATACAACTGAAATAAATTTATAGAACCTAAAGAATGTCATAGTGAGCCTTTAAAGATCTGATTATGCACTGCAAGCAAAGTAATAAAGTATTATATATATTGTACCAAAATAAGATAGCAAAGTGAGTTTGAAATAAATCAAAGAAGGAGTTCCAGTGGAGTAAGTTCTGTAAGAGTGATGTACTGTGGTGCTGTAAGTAGTGTTCTATTTATTTCATATTGCATTCTTTCCTTGATGTTATAGAAATAGCATTATGAAAGAAATGAGAAAACCATAGAAAAAAATTTTAGTTGCTTTCAATTTGCTGGGTTTAAAAAAATAGACATTACTGTGAGGAGATTCTAAGCTGTATATGTAATGTTTGATGTGTAATAGTTTCATACATATTAAGCATTAGCTATTGTCAATGAAACATGCCATTTCAAAATAAATATACTTTCATTATGCTTGTCCAAATATGACCTCTTTTTGTTGTTGTGTGCATCTCAGATTTATTTTTATAAATGTTAACACTTAGAAAAAAAAGAAAAGGTCAGACATAACAAGATTGTCAGCCTAATCATCAGTCATAACTTTATGTCCACATTTTCTGGTAGATGGATTTTGACTATTAATTTGGTTTTGTATGTTTTCTCTATGTGATATTTGTGCATTATTAGATGACTAGACTGGCCAAGGCAGACCTGTTACACTTGCCTGACACTTGCCTGAGTTAGGCATTGTTTGCCATGCCACTAAACCTGCCGTCAAGTGAAACCTTCATTGGGGAAATGAGATCGGAGTCTGAACCGCAGAAGATGGACGCCCTGTCTCTGTTTTTTATTGTTTTACTTTACTTTAATTTCTTTTTCTTTATTTTGTCCCTTTTTTGTTTTTGTTTTGTTAAATCTCTTTCACTTTAACTTGTGAGCTGGTTTTCCAGTTCTTTGTAAATGGTATTCCATTAAGGATTCATAACATTGCATTGCAAAATATATGGGGAGATGATCAGAGCTCAACCTTAAGATAAAATAAAATTTCACAGTAAATTAGGATATAGTGAGCAGTGGGAATGTTAATTGGTGTTTATAGACTGATCAGGTACATTTGTTCTTGAAACACTGATACGATTATTAGAAACATTTTCTGACCTCAGTGCAACATTTTGCAGTTTTTCTCCCAAATGTATATGTCTTATAAAAATCAACTGATTGCATCTCCCTGCTAGAATTTTAGCCATACAGAATCATGGAAAATAAGTATATTTCTTATAACAATCTGGGGTAGAGGACACAAAGAGACTTTCACTTTAATGGTAGTTATTCATTATAGAAAATAACATTTCCTTATAAAGACCTAGTTGCCTGTGAGGGGAATGGATATTTGAAAAGCTATTAAATACTTATGTGTGTGTGTTTCTCTGCTTGAATTTTTTGTTGAGAAATACTCAGAGTTTACTAGCTTCTAAATGGATTCTGAGATTTAGGACTATTAATTTCATACAGTGAGAAACATTGTTCTCTCAGTTGTCATTGAGTATAATTTGGGAAAAATGCTAAATGTTTATTTGTTTTATACTTTTATATGCTGATAGTATTTAGAGGGTAAGTTTGATAAAATTCTGTCTTGGAAATTAACTAATGGAACTTTCTTTAAGCATCTTTAATAATAATTAGGATAAGAAGAAATTAGTGTGCTTACAGTTAGACTTTATAATAGTTTTTTACTACTATGAAAGGCAGTGGGAGTCAATCTACTGATGCTTTTCTTTTTTTGAAGCCCACAGTGAAAGGCTTTATAATATTAAGTATTCAACTTTTGGGCTGTGTTGAATACTCTTATTGTTTGTGTAATCTTTTTACATCTCTTGAATGGATAATTTGGCTTATTTAATTGACAAATAATATATTAAATTGGGACTTTAGATTGGAACATTAGGGTAGCAGAGCACAGAGTTTATAACCGTAGGACATAAGTTGATTTATCAAGATGTATTTAGGTTTTACAAACATTTAAAAATAATTCCTATTTATAACAAAACATGCCTAATAGCGATATAAATAGTATAGTATATTTGTGGGTATACAGATATATGTATTAATACTAGTAACTATTAAATATAAAATATTGTTATTTGATATTTTCAGTAAGGCCTACCTTTCATTTATCTTTATGCATGTTAAAGAATTTATGCTTATGCAGAATTTACACAAATAATAAAATAGCTGTTTTTGAAATTAGTAGATTAAAGTAATGTAGACAGATGTTTCAAAGATTAGAAAAAAGTAGGCATTTATTAAAGCTAATGTAATTTTTTTGTTCCTGTAAATAAGGTGTAACCATTATTAAAAGCAAGTTTTAAAATCCATCTTGAATTCCATTCATATTTAGAGATATGTTTAAATAATATTGTTTAGAGGTTTATCTCTGCATATCTGGTTGCTTTAAATAAGAGTTTTTACCACTAAAACCTAGCATGATGCTTTTGAAAAATTTACTCCATGTGCTATTTTCAGTTTAGCATGATTTATAAACTATTTTAAATTATTTTTGAACTCATAATGGAAATGTGTAGCTAACTAATTATGAGTAGTTCTTCCAAAATAGCTACATTTAGTCAACTTTTTTTTGTTGTTAATCCTCACCCGAGGATATTTTTTCATTAATTTTTAGAGAGAGTGGAAGGAAGGGGTGATAGAGAGAGAGAGAAAAACATCTTTTGGTTGCCTCCTGCAACCGCCAGGGATCAAGCCCGCAACCTGGCATGTGCCCTTGACCAGGATTGAACCTGGGACCCTTCAGTCCTCAGGCCAATGCTCTATCCACTGAGCAAAACTGGCTAGGGCACTGTAGTCAACTTTTTTAGAAGTAAATTTTTTGGGGGGAAGAGGGGGACTGTAAGAGAGAGAGGACCAGGAAAAATGCATGGAAGTTGAAGTCCTTATTAAAATTAATTGATTAGAATTCAGTAATTAAATATCACAAATTGATGGACTTATGTCAGAGTAAATTTTTAATTTTTAGTCAGGAATTTTTTTCTTAGCATCTAAGGTTATTTCAGTGTTATTAGAAGATGTTTATAAGCAACACATTTAGGGATCAGCTACTCTTCAGATAAGTATACATAAATTGGTTCTAAAAGTCAATGATTTAAAAAGTTTCCTGAGATTAGGGAACTTATTTTGTTAGTTATTCTAAAAAGTTTTAGCAGTTTCCCAAGGCATATTCTTTGGACCTGGGTTCTTTTGAGCATTCCTGACGTTCTTGGAAGGTGACTTAACTAACTGAATGGGTGTAAGCTTCTTTTTAAATTGAAGCTGATTTCATGCAGTAGGCTTTTGTTTTTTTTTGTCTACTTGAAATTAAATGGAATTTATTGGAAGGGTTATCAAAATTGTTTGCATCACAAGTAGGTAGTTTCAATAACAGGATAGGGGCACTCAGTAAGGAACAAATTTCAATTCGCACATATTTGTTTTTTCTTTTTCTTTTTTTTGACTAATTTGGTTATTTGCCATTTCTGGGGATTAAACTTTAAAAAATGTTCTTCTTTTCTGTATCTGATGTTCTGTGTGCTATTAGTGATGCAGCCAACACGAACGGTTGTCATGTGTAACACAACTTTCGATCACCGCGAAAACACCGTCCTGGGAAAGCGTCCATGCTTGATATCGTTTGGTTCATGAACATTAAGTTTCCAGTACAGGTGACCCATAGCTCAAAGTGTTAAATAATTGTCTACATTATTCAATTTTTAAAATAATATTCCATTAATGAGATTGTTAGTCTTTGAAATTTTGCTCACTTTTATTTTTCCTAGTAGAGCAGGATAAAAGGAAAGACTTAAGTTGTAATTTATTTCTTTATATGGATCTGATAGATAGATTCATTTATTATTATTATTTTTTAAGTACAAGGGTAATTGTAAAATCATAGTGTAAAGTTTGTGTGGTGTTTCTGCTTTCTGTAATGTTTGAAACTTGCCTCTGCAGGTAAAATCCCAGAGGAATCAAAAGCCCTCTCTTTATTGGTTCCTGCTCCAACCATGACAAGTCTGATGCCTGGTGCAGGCTTGCTTCCCATACCGACCCCAAATCCCTTGACTACAGTAAGTATTATATACCTTCTTCTAAAAGGGATGAATGTTCAACTGTTTAATCAGTTGAATAAAGAGCTTAGAAAATTTTTATCTTGAATCTTTTTTATTTTAATGGAGAGATCCGAAAAATCGACTTAATTTTTTCCCCTCAATTGTCAATTACTGTACTTAAACTATCTTTTGGAATTTTGAAGTAATTGAAGAGTCATTTAAATTTAGAACTTAAATTAATTATTCATTAGCAAATCAGTTACTGAAATTCAGCATTTTAGACAGCATGGTGAATTGAAGAATCTAGGTAACTATTTCCCAATTCATGAGTACTACATTTATTTAAAAAATATGAACTGATTTACAACCTGATAATGGGAAAAAATATCTCAGAGAAGGATTTATCTAATTGAGAAAATGTAATAAGGTAAAAACATGACAAAATATTTTTTTATGAATTCTGTAGAAATAATAGTAATTTAATGTCTCCTTTGTGATTTCTGAGTGGGGTTAAAAAAGGATACTGCTGTTACT
The DNA here is from genome assembly GCF_000147115.1 of Myotis lucifugus. NCBI lineage: Eukaryota > Metazoa > Chordata > Mammalia > Chiroptera > Vespertilionidae > Myotis > Myotis lucifugus. The sequence continues at coordinate 44,091,959 of NW_005871048.1, read as the reverse complement.
GTACTCTTGGTTTTTATGTAAAAGATTCAGGTCATAATTATTTTAAAAGAGTGGTCCTGGATTCTATTCCAATCAGGGGCTCATGCCCAGGTTGCGAGCCCGGTCCCCAGTGGGGGGCATGCAGAGGGCAGCCAATCAATGATTCCCTCTCATCATTGATGTTTCTCTCTCTCCTTTCTTCCTCTCTGAAAGCAATAAAAAAATACATTTTTATAAAAGGGTCATTTTTCTACGAAAACAAACTCAAGACAAAATATAAATCTCACCTTAAATTGAAAGTTTTATCTAGCTTTGTGGTACTGGATTTTTAGGGAGTGAATTCATATTTTATGATTATAATTAATGTATCCAAGTTATAAAAGTGGGTTCTGAAACTGAAGTGCAAAATTTTAGGTCTTTTAATTTTACATGACATTGTTCTGATGGAGATCTTCATTGTGATTTATAGTGGGAAATGCTTTTTAAATTCAACAGTTGATCATTTGTATTGAGCTTTCTAGAAATTTTATTTTGGGTACATTTTGGTATATTTTAATCTGTTGTTATAGAACTTAGTTTATGAAGAATAATTTTAGTTAGAAAATAGAAGAAAGGTGGCCCATTGTGTTTTAGCTCCTGGTTACCTCTCTGACTTTTTTTTCCTGGCTCACTCTACTTCACCTTTGCCATTTCTTAGACATGTCAAGTACATTTCTGCCTTTGGGTTTTTGTACTTATTTATCCTCTGCCTAGAACTTTATTTTCCAGACATTAGAAAGGTTTACTTTTTGCCAAAACCGGTTTGGCTCAGTGGATAGAGCGTCAGCCTGCGGACTGAAGGGTCCCGGGTTCGATTCCGGTCGGGGGCATGTGCCTGGGTTGCGGGCACATCCCCCGTGGGAAATGTGCAGGAGGCAGCTGGTCGATGTTTCTCTCCCATCGATGTTTCTAACTATCCATCTCTCTCCCTTCCTCTCTGTAAAAAATCAATAAAATATATTAAAAAAAAAAAAGAAAGGTTTACTTTTAAACTTTTTCATAACAGTGAAACTGTTCATCAGGTTTCTATTTAAAAGGGAGGCTAAAGTTTCTGAATAAGAAGGCAAAATGTGTTACATCTGGAGACCAGATCATCTTTAACCCATCAAAGACCAAAGGGCAACTAAATATTTAGGTTTCTTAGCCCATGGCTAGAAAGTAGATTAAGCTAAAGAAGGGCAACTTTAATATTACAGAGCAGCCACATCCAATAGAACTTCCTGCCATGATGGCAATGCCTGTTTGTATCTGTACTATTGAGTGTGGTAGCCACCAGCAGCTGATCTGTTAGGCCCTTGAAATGTGGCTAGTGTGACTGAAGCACTGAATTTTAATTAAAAATCAAAATCAAACTTTATATTCAACAATATAGAAAATATTTAATTAAGGTATTTTCTACAACTTTATGATAACTTGAAATGGTGATGGTGAGCAACAAATCTAAGATCTGTTAGTAGCAAGATACCACAGATTATAATAAACTAGAGGCCCGATGCACGAATTCATGCACGGTGGGGTCCCTCTGCGTGGCCTGCAGGGATCGGGCCAAAACCCACAGTCCAATGCCACCTGCAGCTCCTACCTGCCGCTCCTGCTCATCCCGGCCTCACTGTGCCTGCCTCAGGCTCGTGCCCAATCAGTCCCAATCGGGAGAGGCTCCTGCTGCTGCAGCAGCGCTTGCCAGCCATGAGCCCTACTCACCAGCCATGAGCCCTGCATCTGGCGCCCTCCCAAAGGGAGTGGCCTGCGGGATCGGGCTGAAACCAGCTCTCTGACATCCCCCGAGGGGTCCTGGATTGCAAGAAGGTGCAGGCCAGGCTGAGGGGCCCCACTGGTGCACCATCGGGCAGGGAGGGACTGCGGAAGGGCTCCAGGGCATGTCTGGCCCATCTCGCTCAGTCCTGATCAGCCAGACCCCAGCAGCAAGCTAACCTACCGGTTGGAGCATCTTCCCCGTGGTGGTCAGTGCATGTCATAGCGACTTGTTGACCAGTTGACTTTCTGCCCCCCTGGTGGTTAGTGCACATCATAGCTAGTGGTTGAGCAGCCTTAGCATATCATTAGCATATTATGCTTTGATTGGTTGTTCAGTTGTTCTGCCATTTGATCTATTTGCATATTACCCTTGTATTATATAGGATGTATTATATAGGATACTATGAAGGGAAAAAACCAGTCATGTGGTAGAGAGTAAATGAAGCTTCATATAATAAGGTCAGGGACACCGACTTGGAGCGGATGATTAAACTGATACTCAAAGAAGTCATCTGGCAGAAGCAGGGAGAAGAGCTTTCAGGGCAGGAGGAAGGAGCACTATGTGAAAAGCCCTAAGGTGGACCCGGGCTGGGTGGCTCAGTTGAGTGGTGCATCATCCCGTACTTCAAAAAGTTGTGGGTTTGATTTCAGGTCAGGGCACATAGGTTGTGGGTTCAATCCCTATTTGGGCCAACTACGGGAGGAGCCAGTCGATGTTTCTCATATGTATGTTTCTCTCCCATTCTCTAAAAATCAATGAACAAACATATCCTCTGGTGAGGATTTTTTAAAAACCCTAAGATTTGAAAAACTTGTGTGTTCAAGGTACAGAATTGCAATCAGTGTGGTTGAAGCATAGTGAGTGAAGGGAGGGATAGTTAGGGCTTTTTAGGTCATGGAAAGGAATTTACCAGTAATTTTTATTCAAAGGTAATGAGAAGTCATGGATGAGTTTTAGACAGGGGTAAGACATGATTTGACATGTTTTTAAAAGATCGCAAACTGGCTTTTTTGACAAGCATAAGTGATACTTTTTTTCATCAACTTGTATTTTCACTTTTAGGAAGTGTTATTAACAGTTGTTAAATCTTAGTAATTTTGCAATAATATATCCGTATGTAGTCAGTGCTCAAAATTTCCTTAAATTGTATAAGTGGAAATGGAAGTGGTAGTGTTTTTGTCCTTGAAAGGGTTTTTTGTTAATTCTGCAAAACTTTTTCATTTTCAAATTCTGAGATTTCCATCTTTTCTAGTTTAAGTACACATTAAAAATATGTTCTTTAATGCTTGAACTAAAAACTGAGTGTACTAGTGTTATGAAAGATCACTCAAAGGTTTTTGTCCTTTTCCTGCAATAGTATAAATAAGGGTTTAATATTTTAGGGGTTTTTTCCTTAGGTAAACTTTACCCCTGTTTTAATTTTAGTCTGTGAATGATGGGATCCTGCTTTAACCATGTGTTAGCTGAGTAGCTTTGGGAAAATTATTTAATTTCTCTCAGTCTTTCTTATCTGTGATAATAGTAATAATAACGGTCTCTTAGGGTTGATATGAGGATTAATAACCCAGGAAAAATTAAGTACTATGATATTGTTAACTAGTACACAGTCGGTGTTGGTGAATGCCCAAGATCCAATCAGTTCTTACTGTTTGTGAATTCACCCACTAGCTAAAATTTATTTGAAGACTCAAAATCAATACTTGTGGTGCTTTTGCCGTCATTCATTGACACACAAAATCATGATAAATTTGAGTTTTTGATATGTACATTCTCAGATGAAGTCAAATAGGAGTGCTCTTTTTTTAGATTTAATGCTGTTCAGGTGTACCTCTTTTTTTTTTGCTTTGTTTTGTTAATCCTCACCTGAGGATATTTTCCCATTGGTTTTCAGAGACAGTGGAAGGGGGGGAGGAGAGACAGGGTGAGAGAAACATCAGTATGAAAGAGACACACCGATTGGTTGCCTTCTGCACATGCCCTGACCAGACTGGGGATCAAGCTTGCAACTGAGGTACATGACCTTGCCCGGAATTGAACCCTCGACCCTTCAGTCCACGAGCTGATGCTCTATCCACTGAGCCAAACTGGCTAGGGCCAGGTATACCTGATTTTATTGCACTGTGCTTTATGTCCTTACATGTGTTTTTTTTGTTTTGTTTTTACAAATTGAAAGCAATGCCCTGCACCAACAAAAAGATTACAACTCGTCCTGTTGCGGTGGTGCAGTGGTCTGTAATTGAAACGGCAATATCTCCAGGGTATGCCTATAAATAAGAGTCCTTGTTGTGGTCTGTTTAGTGCCATGTTTTTCACATTTTGTACTTTTTGTGAATGATTTCACCATTTTAATTAGCTCCCAAATGTAGTGCTAAAGTGCTGTCTAGTGTTTCTAAGGGCTGGAAGGCTGTGATATGTCTTACAGAGAAAATATGTGTTAGGGTTCCTTCAGGAATGAGTTGATAGTGCTTCTGACTATGAGTTCAATTATAATGAATCAAAATAAATGTTAAATAAGGTGTCTTTAAACAGAAACACAACATAAAACAAGGTTATGTGTTGGTTGATGAAAATATGACCAGAGACTTGTTAGGAACCTAGCCTTCTGTTTTCCCTAGGAACAGTGATTCAGTATTCAACAGTTCAGTGTTTGTGGCAACTTGATAGTACATAACTACTGCAGATAATGAGAATTCAGTAGGACATAACTACTGCAAATAATGAGAATTGAGTGTTTTTAGTGTTAAGATTAAGAGTAGATAAAACATCCAGATAGTCGCCCTAACCAGTTTGGCTCAGTGGATAGAGCGTCAGCCTGCAGACTCAAGGGTCCAGGGTTTGATTCCGGCCAAGGGCATGTATGTACCTTGGTTGCGCGCACATACCCAGTAGGGAGTGTGCAGAAGGCAGCTGATCGATGTTTCTCTCTCATTGATGTTTCTAACTCTCTATCCCACTCCCTTCCTCTCTGTAAAAAATCAATAAAATATATTTTAAAAAATCCAGATAGTCAAGAAATATGTGGCATTTCGAATTACATTAAAAACTACTGTGACCTCCCTCTTAATAATTCAGACATATCCATGGCTTAAAGCTAGGAGTCCCTAGTTTCTTCCCATTCTTTTTGAGTTGATCAATTCTTTTCAAGATTAGATAATGGTAATTTTTGATACTAACCAAAAATGTGCTTTGTTTTTTCTTCTTCTTAATAGCTGGGTGTTTCCCTTAGCAGTTTGGGAGCTATACCAGCAGCAGCGCTAGACCCCAATATTGCAACACTTGGAGAGATACCACAGCCACCACTTATGGGAAATGTGGATCCTTCCAAAATTGATGAAATCAGGAGAACAGTCTATGTTGGCAATTTGAATTCGCAGGTAATGAAGACACTGATTCTTTCCCCCTTCTTAAAAATCATATAGATTGATAAAGTAATATTTACCTGATTTTAAAAAAAAGAATATACTTTATTAAAATGTTACTTTGTTTCTTCAGACAACAACAGCTGACCAGCTACTCGAATTTTTTAAACAAGTTGGAGAAGTGAAGTTTGTACGGATGGCAGGTGATGAGACTCAGCCAACTCGGTTTGCTTTTGTGGAATTTGCAGACCAAAATTCTGTACCAAGGGCCCTTGCTTTTAATGGAGTTATGTTTGGAGACAGGCCATTGAAGTAAGAAACCCTAAACAAAGAAATTTTAATGATTTTGGAAAACTTTAAAGTATTTTTGATGTAATTAAGGCTTTTTTTTTTCTTTTTAATAGTAATTGGCAATTTGTGGAAAGGAAGACTTTGTGTTAAGTATACTAAATGAATACCTGAGATACCATTTTAGCCTTTATGGTTGTATTTGAAGACATCTTATTTTCTATTTTATAAAGTTTAGTTTGATGTTAATGTTGGTTAAATACCTTATATAATGATCATAGGTATTTTTCCATAAGCTTTAACAGGTCATGTGGGTTTTGCATTATGACGGGACTAATGGACAATTTAACATATGGGTTGAACTTTTTTAATAATACAGTAATAAGAATTTTGGTAAGTCCAAAATCCCAGGAAGAAAATAATATTAAGTACTCAGAAATGATCTGAATCATACATTTTGAGTTTTAAGGTTGGCTCCTATCTTTGTTTGCAAAATGAGAAATTGATGTAGCCTATCAGATACTCTATTTTATGCAGATTATTGAGGTAATTACCTTAGTTATACAGTTTGATAGGGATTCTGCTATTAAAGGATAAATAACTTCCTAATGAATGCTTGTCTTCTATTGTGGAAGGGGTGAGACTGAAGAAATTCTCCTATGTGCATCAGAGAAACCACTGTTGCCTGGCAGATAAAGAGTTTTATCAAATGCCTCCCACATTCAAAGCTGTGTTTGACTCAGCTGTGGTCCAGGGGTGATTAAAATAGTGTACAGAATATACAGCTTCCCTTGCTCTTCCCAGGGTGCAGAGGTTATCAACAAAATCTTATAATCTAAGAATAGAAGTGATTGATTTTAATATTGGTGTCAACATTTTAATTTATTATAATTCTAAAGTGTGCAGGGGAAGTAGTTGTCCTGGCCTATTAAAGTTGTTAAAGAAGTCAGCTAACAGAGTTTTTTTCTCCTCTTGCTTTTGGCTTTGTTAGCAAGAGATGATGGCAGGTGGAAATGAGATTCATTATGGTTTTTGAGGTTGGTTGTGGTTATTCTGTATTTAGCTATATTACTCTTAATGTGCTTTCAAGGCGTCGATTCATAAATATATGTATCATATAAACACTTAATTGTTTCATGTTTTGTAAAAGATGGTGTGTATTTGTGATATGCTAATGTTTTTAATTTAGAATAAATCACTCCAACAATGCAATAGTAAAACCCCCTGAGATGACACCTCAGGCTGCAGCTAAGGAGTTAGAAGAAGTCATGAAGCGAGTACGAGAGGCTCAGTCATTTATCTCAGCTGCTATTGAACCAGGTAAGGTCATAGTGTTGTTACACAGGTCATAGTTTAAGATCATAGAATTTTAGAACTGCAAGGATTTTAGAAATTAATCTTGTTCAGTTCCTTCATTTTACAAACAAGAAGACTGAAACTCAAGAAAGAGTAAGTGACTTACTAATGTCAAAGGTCAAAGAAGTACTTAGCACATTCTTTTCCCATGATACTGAATTGAGGCACATTAGCCTGAGTTAATCAGTTTTATACTTTAAGAGCAAAATTACTGCTCAAAACTGACTTGCTTAAAGCAATGTACAAATGTTATTGTGAGACCAAAAACAAGAATAAATATATTTAAAATGTGATGATTAAGCAGACTTACTTTTCATCAAAGTTTTAATTGTAAATATAAAAAAGAGATTCTGTGAGTTAGGGAAAATACAGACACTGTTTTAGCAAGGTAAAAGAACACTTACCTCTTCAAACTTTTGTGTTGCTAACTAAAATTTAAGAATCCAATTTAAAACTGTCTAGATGGTTGACATTTGAGCAAGTTTTCTAAATTAGCACTCAGAATTTAAGCCTCAATTCTAGCAAAATAAATGAAGAAAGATTTAAAATCACTGTTATAGGACTTACAGACATGTTATAATCGTACATTATGGCAGCAACAAAATATTACGAACAGCTGTTTATAATCATCTGGTTTATATGTACTGCTGCAGGGTGGCTGCACTCAACGAGTTTATGCAATGACTTTCTTGGATGTTTCTGAAGGATAATTGCACAGGAGGAGGATGTACAGAGAGTAGGCCCCTTGCACTATATGTGGTACATTCCACTTGTGCCTGATTATTAACTGGGATCTTTAATTGTTCTGAGCTTACACTGCAAAGTGGTTTTTTCCTCCCAGAGTCTGGAAAGAGCAATGAAAGAAAAGGCGGTCGATCTCGTTCCCACACTCGTTCCAAATCCAGGTCTAGCTCAAAATCCCATTCTAGAAGGAAAAGATCACAGTCGAAACACAGGTGAGAATTTATGCTATCACTTTAATTTTTTTTGGTTTTGTATTAAAAATAGTTAAGATTTCTGAGTTTTTGTCCAAATGTCAGAATTTAGAAATTTCATAGAGTTCACCAGAAAGTATGGTTACCATGAAATATCACTTTAATTATAATTAACTGTAGTTAAAATTGCAATTTTTAATAATACATCATTTTTATTTCAATGAATTTTTAGTTTTAGAAGTTGGTTTTCTATCTTAAGATGCAATGTTTCTGATTTTTCTAAGAGTAAACTAGTGTTTATACAGACTGGCAGAAACTTTGCATATTGAGAAAAGGGAACCATGTATATGGTGATGCTGATGGCTGATTGCTGAAGTTGCTGCCCCCTCCCTCTTCCCAGTCCACTCAAGTGTTGGAAGTACCATCCCAAATCTTGCTTTCAAGTCCTTACCTCTCTTTAGTACTTTGGTACCTGAAACAGGAGTAACTTCCAGCTTTAGTTCCAACTATTGTATTGTGCTTAAGCTCTGTTTCTGTTTTGTTTTATTTTTGAGCATAGCTCTGTTGTTTTAACTTTCTTTTTAAATCTGTTGTGTTTGACTCAAAGGGGATCTTAATTGTCTTCTTTAAGATGTAGAGGGACTGTTACTGAAATGTGGAAATGTATATAGTGGATTCTAACTGTATGCTGTATGCACACATATACCTAGGCCTGAAGAGAAGAGGTAGATAACAGTGTGTGCATGTTTATGTGTGTGAGGTGTGAGGGTATTAGAAAAGGAGGGGAGAGTTTTAGGGGAGGGAACCAGTATGCTGCAGTATGTTGAACCTCACCGGCAAGCTCAGTTTAGTCTGTTTTTCTGTGTTGTTCAAGGAGATTGAAACAATGAGATAGGAAAATATTTCTTTGACTCTAATAGGATATACTTCTTGCTATTTACTGGTTTATACTTCTCTGTTATTCTTAGTTTGCAAAATCTCCTTTGGCATGTGGTTTTACTGTATTCTTCCATCCAAGGCCTTACAATAAAGCAAGTTCAGATCCAAGTGAAGGAAGTTGTTTCATGTAAAAGGAATGACCAGTGCAGCAGAAGCCAGAACTGGAGAAGGAAAAGGGTATAGAAGCAGTGGTGCTAGATTGTTGACATTAGTATAGGTTGACAGGATGTGGTGAACATAAAGGAGGTCAAGGAAATACAGAATTGAATTGAAGAGTTCATTTTGTGTTGATTACAAGAGCCAGGCTCCAAATCTAATACCTTAGTGGTTTTCTAGGCTAGAATAAAACCAAACTTAATGATTGATATCATTGTTTCCTTGATAATCTTTGGGAAGCTTTATCTGTTGGGGCAAATAATTTAACTATCCACTTTAAGGTTTTTGCTCTCATCATTTTAACTATATTTGGGTATTTTTCCTTTGTAAGGGTTTGTGGGGAGGAGGATTATTCAGTCTAAACTGAAATTTGTTAATTGTTTCTCATTCATGGGACTGCTTTCATGTAGGTCTAACTGTGTAGCATTATAAATTACTTATTCTTGGCATGCATACAGTTGACCCTTGAACAACATGGGTTTGAACTGCATGGGTCCACCTATATGTGGATTCTTTTCAGTAAATATATAGCTCTCCATATCTGTGGGTTTAGGATTCATGAATTCAATCAACCACATATTGAAGACAGTACATATTTTCGATCTGCAGTTAGGAATCCACAATAGTGAGAGGCCTACCATATGCATTGTTCCATGCCATCCTATATAATAAAACCCTAATATGCAAATTGACCAATGGCGGAACGACCGGTCGCTATGATGCACACTGACCACCAAGGGGCAGACGCTCAATACAGGAGCTGCCCCTTGGTGGTCACTGTGCTCCCATGGGGAGCGCCACTCAGCCAGAAGCCGGGCTCACAGCTGGCGAGCACTATGGCGATGGTGGGAGCCTCTCCTGCCTCCGTGGCAGCGCTAAGTAGCAGTGAGCAGACGGGTGAAGGACGAGGGGTCCCAGACTGCAAGAGGGCGCAGGTCAGGCTGAGCCCCCCCCCCCCCCCCCCCCCCCCCATGCATGAGTGTCGTGCACTGGGCCTCAAGTTTTGTATAAGGGACTGGAACATTTGCAGAATTTGGTATCTGTGGTGGGAAGGGTTAGTTCTGGAATCAATCTTTTGTGGATTCTGAGGGATGACTGAAGTTTTGGGGGAGTTAGAAGATTTTTGACTGTCCGGTGGGTCAACACTCCAACCCCTGCATTGTTCAAGGTTCAACTGTATATATACACACATACACATATCTACATATATACACACACATATACATGAATACACACACACACACGTTTTTGGTAAGCATATAATATTTTTATACATGGTTTATAGAAACATATATAGCTTTTACTAAGTTCTTAAATACATAAGAGGATGATTTAAGGGGGGGGGGACCCCTTACCCAGAAAACTTAAGGATCTTGCCATGGAAGTAACTTCCCCCACCCCAGTAGGGGAGAGGGATGTTGGACATTTCTTGGCTTTGCCTCCCCTGCTGTTGGGATTTGATGCCCTTAGTGCTAGCTCTGACCTGCTAGACTTAGCAGGAGTGTGGGTTGTAGGAGCCCTTTCTCTTGAAGGCCACCTTTCTATGTTCTCACTGTCCTCAGGTGCTTCTAAAGCCCCTACCCTTCTTATTCCTTCCTCTTAGGAGGGAGGAAGGGTTTTTTTGTCACTGTGACCTTGGTTAGGACTGGGATGATTTGTTCCCACTTTTGGTTTCCAAATTTTTATGTGTTCTCATCCAGATAGTGTTAGGAAAGATGGGTGGCACTCTAATTATTATATTTTAAAGACCAGCATAGGACTATAAGACATTTAATAACATTTTATGGGAAACAACTGACTTACAAATGATTTTTGCAACATGATGGTAAATTGCCCTTTATTCACTTTAATTTATAAATGCAGTTTTGCACATTACTCTAAAATGAGAACTGCTAACAATAATTCAAATCTTATCTTTGGTTGGATTAGATTTACTCTTGATTTGAAGCTTTTAGCATTCCTAGTTAAAAAACTTGTATTTGATTAGAGGGTGATGTAGAGACACGAAAATATTTAATGTCAAAATTAAAATACAATAATTATTCTTGGGCGGTAACTTTCAAACTCTAAGGAGACCTACAGGGTAAGGTAGGAAGCCAAGTAACTTGTATCTATCAGGGGTCTGGTTAAATATTTTAAAGGGTTTTCTTTGCTTAATTAAGGTGGAAAGCACTGTTTGATTAAAACAAATTATTTATATTTTTAGTAAAGTTAAGAACAGAAATCTTAAGATTTTTTTATTAAGTACAAAGAAGCAAAGGCCCTTTATCCCATGTGGATGTCTGTAAATGGAATAAAAATGTTCTCAGTTTTGCATTTTTGCCTTAATACCTATTAGTTGAGCCTTGTATCTCTTAGGTTATTATTAATAAAAATTTCAACAAACTCTGACTTATCTTCTTATATTAAAAACGTGGTATGAAGATAAATGTATAATTTTTAAAGACATAATAGATGAGTGGTTCAGTTGAAAATTAGCTGTTGAAAAACAAATTTTGGCTGAAAAAATGTGTTTAAAAAACAAGATTTCATTATTAATCGAGGGTTGTCTGATTTCATAGTATACCACAAGCATTTAACTATATGTATTTCTTTTATAGATATTTGTTTTAATTCATGAAAACATGACTCTCAAAATGAGTTTTAATTATATAAAGCATACTTATGAAAGCTCATTTGACCTCTTTGGAATAAATAAAGATAGAATTTAAAGTTTTCATTTATACTGTTGATGGTGATGACAGTGAGAGTTAGGAATTTTAAGCATTTACTCTGTGCCAGAGACTGCTAGGCAGTTAATTTTCCATACATCATCTGATTTAATCCTCATGACAGCCCTATAATTCTTACTCCATTTACAAATGAAGAAACTCAGGATAGAGAGGTTGACTAGTCAGAGTTCTCACAGCTGGTGTGTGGCAGAGCTGAGTGTTAGGCTCAGATTGTCTGACTCCAAAGCCAGTGACTCATCAGTTTATTAAGGTTGTGTGCATTCAGTATTGTTATATTTTAATAGTTCCTAGGATATTTCATTATAAAAAACACTAGAGACCCAGTGCACAGATTCGTGCACCGGTCGGGTCCTGCAGCTAGGCCTGCGGGGATTTGGGCTGAAACTGGCAGTCCGACATCCCTCGAGAGGTCCCGGAGTGCAAGAGGGCACTCTGCAAAGTTGCTGTCACTTGGCAGCTCCAGTGTTGAGCATCTGCCCCCTGGTGGTCAGTGCGTGTCATAGGTACCAGCCAGTTGGCCGGTCGTTTAGGCCTTTATATATATACTAGAGGCCCGGTGCACAAAAATTTGTGCACTTGGGGGGGGGGGGGGAAGGGGGAGGGTCCCCCAGCCTGGCCTATGCCCTCTTGCAGTCTGGGACCCCTTGGGAGATAACGACCTGCTGGCTTAGGCCTGCTCCCGGGTGGCAGAGGGCACGCCCAATCCCTAGGTGCAGCCCCTGGTCAGGCTCAGAGCAGGGCCGATTGGGGAGTTGGGGCGCCACCCCGTCATTCACAGAGCAGGGCAGATCGGGAGGTTGCGATGCCACCCTCAGTCACGCTCAGGGTAGGGCCGATTGGGGGGTTGGGGCACCGCCCCCTGTCACACTCAAGGCAGGGTCGATGGGGAGGTTGCGGCGCCACCCCCTGTCACGCACAGAGCAGGGCCGATCGGGGGGTTGGGGAGCTCCCCCCTGTCACTCACAGAGCAGGGCCCATCAGGGGGGTTGGGGCTCCGTACCCTGTCACACACAGAGCAGGGCGGATCAGGGGGTTGGGGCGCTGCACCCTGTCACACTCAGGGCAGGGCCGATGGAGAGGTTATGGCTCTACCATGTCACACACAGAGCAGGGCCCGTGGGGGAGAGGGGTTGGGGCGCCGCACCCTGTCACACACAGAGCAGGGCCGATCAGGGGGTTGGTGCGCCGCACCCTGTCAAACACAGAGCTGCAGGGCAATCAGGGGGTTGGGGAGCTCCCCCCTATCAGGCACAGAGCAGGGCTGATCAGGGGGTTGGGGCGCCTTCCCCTGTCACGAACAGAGCAGGGCGGATAGAGAGGTTGTGGCCCCGCCCCCTGTCACACACAGAGCCGCAGGGCGATCAGGGGGTTTGGGCGCTGCCCCCTGTCACGCTGATCCCGGTGCCGGGAGGCCTCACTGCTCCGCTGATCCCAGTGCCGGGAGGCATATTACCCTTTTACTATATAGGATAGAGGCCTGGTGCACGGGTGGGGGCCGGCTGGTTTGCCCTGAAGGGTGTCCTGGATCAGGGTGGGGGTCCCCACTGGGGTGCCTGGCCCGTCTGGGTGAGGGGCTGAGGGCTGTTTTCTGGAAGCGGGTGACTGAAGCTCCCAACCGCTCCTTTTTTTCTTTTTTTTTCTTTTTTATTCTGGGCCAGCTTTAGCTCTGAGGCCTCGCTGCTGAAAACATCGATACAATGTTGCGGTCCGGAAGCCTGGCTGATTGAAAGCCGGTTTCTGGGGTTTTGTTTAGCTTCTTATTTGCAACATAGTACATAGTTGCTTAGAGTTGCAGCTGAGAGGCCGGCAGTGGCAGGCGGGGAATGTTGGAGTCCGCAGTCACTGGAGCAAGCAAGCCTCCCTGCTTGCTTCAGTGCATGGCTGCCAGCTGCCATCTTGGCTGACAGTTAATTTGCATAAGGATATGCTGATTAGCCAATGGGAAGGGTAGCGGTCGTACGCTAATTACCATGTTTCTCTTTTATTAGTGTAGATAGATATTACATAAGCAGTTATTTCAGTGGGAAAAGGAGCCTAGAGAATTTCACAATTGGAAAAACTATTGTTTTTTTCCTTCTGGAATTCCAGTAATAAGGGTTTCTTTTAATAGCTATCTTTATCTATCTGTATATATAAAAGGCTAATATGCTAAGTGTATGTACAGCCGGTTCAGTTGAAAATAAGACGCACACTGACCATCATGGGGCAGACGCTCAATGCAGGAGCTGCCATGACATGCACTGGCCATTTACAAAGAAACGGTACCGTGGACCTGGCACCAACAAAGCAACACTTGGCTTCCCCCAAGTGGGAAACAGGCCCTGCCACCTTCCCAGAGCGACACCCCACCAAATTGCAGCCAATGCTGCCGAGACCCCATGGTGCAAAATGTGGCCCATAGCCCAGCCCAGCTTGGAAACAGTCGCTGTGGGTGCCAGGTAATTACGTCACGTAGGAATGCCCGGCTTCCTCTCCCTAACAACTAGCCTCCTTGGAGTTTCTTCAGCCCAGGAACATGACTTGCTTTATAGCCACATGCAAACATTTTACACATCAACCAAATGTCTGTGAAGTGTTTTCACTTGCCTCATCACATTTGATCCTCACAGAAGTCCTGGAGTAGGTAGATAGGAGACTTGAGAGAATCCTATTTTCTTTTCATTAGCCGGAAAACAGAGCTAGAAAGTTTAGAAACTTGACCTGACTGAAAAGAATAAACGGTAGACTGTGAAAATGACTTTAGGTTTTCTCATTGTACAGAATATAAACACTGCTGCAGTTAAATATTTTACCCTTTGTTCTCCCTTCGTGATCAACAATAATAATCAGCTTTGTGTTGATATTTACTGCTGTGTTGCTGACAATTACTTGAAAGAGAAGTTGGGGTGCTTCACTAGGCTGGAAAAAACTTAGCTAAATCAGAAAGCAGGTCTAATTAAGCAAGTTTATTCTATATATATAAAAGGCAAAGTTGACTCACACATGCACAATACATATAAAGCTCTCACTGGCGCCAATCACTAGTATAGTTATAAAATCAGGGCCTTACAAATCCAACGTTTGGTTATGTCTAGCTTTAACTCAAGTGATGAAGGTTATTTTTCTGTCACACTAGTACTGTCACTAGTACTATCCTGCTTATATCTTCTTAATATGTATTTTGACAAAGCACACAGCCATTTACAGAAACTATTGAACTATGTAATCACTAAAGATTACAACTTGTCAAGATAAGTTGTAGTCCCAAGTAGTCATTACATGCAAGTCAAGAGTTAAAGACAATTTGTGATATGGAAACTTGGATCATAGGAGAAGTCGTCTATATTAAGGCACGTAATAATTAGCAAAAGAGATTCGCATGAGAAGAAGAGATAATGCACAGAACTAGCATTATTTTGTCTTCTGTTTTCACAGAGGTATATTCTGTTTTGTGAGACATTCTGGAGGGGGGAAAAAGGAAAATAAGTTAGCAAAAGAAAGCCACACCTGAGAAATGTTAACTTAAATCTGACACAAGAAATAACTTAAATTCTTTCTCTGTTTTTATCTTGGTGTTCTGAATAATGATCAATCTGACAAAGTTTCCATAAATAAAGTATTTTAGATAATCTAACTGAAGCACTACATAGTGGAGAATTTTAAAATATTGATACATATTTTGGGATAGTTTTTAAAATTCTCTTATTTGAAAGACATCACTAAAAGTTGAAATTCTAAGAAAAATATTTGACATTCTAACAATTTGTTTTTCTTTAGGAGTAGATCCCATAATAGATCACGTTCAAGACAAAAAGATAGACGTAGATCTAAGAGCCCACATAAAAAACGCTCTAAATCCAGGGAAAGACGAAAGTCAAGGAGTCGTTCACATTCACGGTGAGTTTTGGGTGAAAAAAAAAAAGGCTTTATTTGTTAAAAATCTGTTGTGAGGGAAAGTAAACTTTTTTTCTGATTGTTTTAGTAATGATTAATATTGGTTGCTGTTGATTTAGATCTGATTGCCATTATGACTCATGAGGTTTCTGTACTTAATTCCACCTGGTATTGGTTTTTATTTTACTAATTAATCAATTATTTATTTTAATCCTCACCTGAGGTCATTTTTTTCATCAATTTCTAGAGAGAGTGGAAAGGAGGTAGGCAGGGGGAAAAAGAGAGAGAGAGAGAGAGAGAGAGAGAGAGAGAGAAAGAGAGAGAGAGAGAAACATTGGTGTGAGAGAGACACATTGGAGAGAGAGAGAGAGAGAGAGAGAAAGAGAGAGAAAGAGAAAGAGAAACATTGGTGTGAGAGAGACACATTGGCCACTTCCCGCACACACCACAACTGGTCCAGGGATTAAACCTGCAACCCAGGTAAGTGCCCTTGCCTGGGAATCGAACCTGCAACCCTTTGGTGCATGGGCTCTAACGATTTAGTAATACTGGCCAGAGTGATATTTGTTTTATTTAGTAGCTTCAGTTACAACTGAGTTAGATAGAAACTTGTTATGTCTTATAGCTATTATAAATTGTTTTGTATTGATAATTATTGAAGAAAGAGAGGAAGGTCCTTTTGGGGAGTAGAATTATTTCAGTTGTGAATTTACTTTCTTATTTTTCTTTTTTAAAGGGACAAGAGAAAAGACACCCGAGAAAAGATCAAGGAAAAGGAAAGAGTGAAAGAAAAAGATAAAGAAAAGGAAAGGGAAAAAGAGAGAGACAGGGAAAAGGAACGTGAAAAAGAAAAGGAACGGGGTAAAAACAAAGATAAAGACCGGGATAAAGAACGGGAAAAGGACCGGGATAAGGATAAAGACAAGGAAAAGGACAGAGAGAGAGAGCGGGAAAAAGAGCATGAAAAGGAGCGAGACAAAGAGAAGGAAAAGGAACAGGATAAAGAAAAGGAACGAGAAAAGGACAGATCCAAAGAGATAGATGAGAAAAGAAAGAAGGATAAAAAATCCAGAACACCGCCCAGAAGTTACAATGCATCAAGAAGATCTCGTAGTTCCAGCAGGTTTGATATGCTTAAAATTTTTACCAAGGTTTTTACTGATGACAAATGAAAATAAGAATTTTAACTGAGGGGGACAAGATTTTCTTTACAAGTGGAATCAGTACAGTAATATCAAAACATTTTTCTTTTCAGAGTAAGCATTTCTCTAAGAGGGCTTGCCACAGGATTGAATCTGTGAGAAGGAAGGATGGATGGTATTGGGCAAAATTATTTGAAAAGTTTTACTTCTCTTTTGTGATCCATTATTTTAACGTGGTGGCAGCACTAGCAGATGGTGCTGCTGCTGATTTTCTTGGAGGGTGGGATGGCAGGAGCAAGTTTTTATTTTTTTAATTGGGGTGACATTGGTTAATAAAATAATATAGGTTTCAAGTGTACAATTTTATAATATAGTAGAGGCCTGGTGCATGAATTTGTGCACCAATGGGGTCCCCCGGCCTGGCCTGCGGGATTGGGCTGAAACCGGCTATCCGACATCCCTCAAGGGGTCCTGGATTGTGAGAGGGCGTAGGGCAGGCTGAGGGGCCCCACTGGTGCACAATCAGGGCCGGGAAGGGACGCAGGAGGTTGGCCAGCCGGGGCAGGACCACGGGAGGGCTCCAGGGCGTGTCTGGCCCCTCTCGCTCAGTCCCGATTGGCCGGACCCCAGCAGCAAGCTAAGCTACTGGTCGGAGCATCTGCCCCTGGTGGTCAGTGCATGTCATAGTGACTGGTCAAGTGGTTGACTGTCCCCTGGTGGTCAGTGCACGTCATAGGGAGCGGTTGAGTGGCCTTAGCAGATCATTAGCATATTACGCTTTGATTGGTTGAACGGACGATTGGACACTTAGCATTATTAGGCTTTTATTATATAGGATCACCTGGATATTGCATTGTGTGTTCACCACCCAAGTTCAAATCTCGTTTCACCACCATATATTTACCACCCTTTACCTTTGTATCACCCAGTCCCCTTTCCCTCTGGTAACCACCATACTGTTGTGTGTCTGAGTTTTTGTTTGTTCATTTTTTGCTTTCAGTTTTATATCCCACATATGAGTGAAATCATAGGTTCTTGACTTTTTCTGTCTGACTTATTTCGCTTATCATGATATTCTCAAGGTCCATCCATGTTGTCACAAATGGCAGTATTGCATTTTATGGCTGAGTAGTATTCCATTGTATATTTGTACCACATCTTCTTTGTCCAGTCATCTAGCAAAGGACAGTTGGACATCACATCACACCTATTAGGTTGGGTATTATCAACAAGACAAGTAATAACAAGTGTTAGAGAGGTTGTGGAGAAAAGGAACCCTCATTCACTGTTGGTGGGAATGTAAACTGAAAGTTTCTCAAAAAGTGGAACATAGACCCAGTAACTCCTCTGGATTTCTACCACCAAAATGTGAAAACATTTATTCCCAAAGATATATGTATCCCTATGTTCATTGCAGCATTATTCACTGTAGCCAAAATATGGAAACAGTGGAAGGGCCTTTTTAAAATTTAAATATAGAAGAATTGACCTCTTAGACTTCCGTATTTCTTTGGAGTGGTGTGGTTAGTTTTATGTGAAATGATTTCTGAAATTGCAGTGTTAGTGCTTTTTCATCTAAGTTAGTTTTTACTGCACTATTTTGTTGAACGCATGAATGTTTACATTTTTTGTTTTGTCATTTTTAAGATTTTGCTTTTTTCTTAGGACTGTTCCCTTAATCTCTTAATAAGTGCTCTGCCACCAGGTGGAGTAGGTTGCCATAGTAACTGCAGCAAAATGAGGACCTTCATTGATTGAAGATTATGTAAACCTACATTTCATTATTCCGGATGATACCGTGGCTATAAATAAATAGAAGTTCTTGTGTTAAGCTATATATTAAAATATATATTTTAAGAAAGCTTTAAAGGTATTTTAAGCATAATTTTTCATAGAAAATAATTTCAGAAACAGGAATGCCTTTTTTAAAAATTCTTTTTAAAAATATTATTTTATTGATTTCAGAGAGGGAAAGAGAGAAACATCAATGATGAGAGAAGAAGCATCGATCAGCCATCTTTTGCATGCCCCCTATTAGGGATCAAGTACGCAACCTGGGCATGTGTGCTGACTGGGAATCAAACAGTGACCTCCTGGTTTTATTCTTTTTTTTTTCTTTTTCTGGTTTTATTCTTAATGCTAGTCTTTGTTTAGATAATACAAGATAATTCAAGCATTTTAGTGCTTTTACTATATGACAGATTTTATGTGTCAGCAATTTTTCATGCCTAACCTTATTTAATCTTGAAAAAAGTCTATGTGCCCTAACCAGTTTGGCTTAGTGGATAGAGTGTTGGCCTGCGGACTCAAGGTTCCCAGGTTCGATTCCTGTCAAGGGCATGTACCTTGGTTGCAGGCACATCCCCAGTAGGGAGTGTGCAGAAGGCAGCTGATCAATGTTTCTCTCATCGATGTTTCTAACTCTCTATCCCTCACCCTTCCTCTCTGTAAAAAATCAATAAAATATATTTTAAAAAGAAATAAGTCTATGAGAAGACTATTATCATGGTTGTAAAACATGAGGAAACTGAAGGTTAGATGAAATTTTCCATCTACTTTGTACTTTAGTATCAGAAGTACAGTAGCCCTTTCTCCTTTTAGAAATTAAGTTTACTTGAGAATTCTCTAACTAGTTCTTGGTTACTTGCTTTAAGAAAACTTGATTCAGCATAGAGTTGAAAGCAACACTTTATGTTAAAACTAGAGGCCCGGTGTATGAAAATTCATGCACTGGAGGGGGGGTGTCCCTCAGCCCGGCCTGCCCCCTCTCACAGTCTGGGAGCCCTCAGAGGCGGGGGGTCATCCGGCGATCAGGGGAAGGTGACACCCCATCACACCTCTGCTGCTGCCACTGCCGGCAGCGCAAACCTCGGCCGGCCCTGGTTACCTGCGCCCCGGGCGGCCCTGGGTGGCTGGGGGCTGAGGGGACTGGAGGACTCCAGAGGCAGGCACACAGAGTGGCTGGGCCCGCCTGGGGGCAGGCCTGGCCTTGCCGCACACCTGCCGCCCAGCGGGGCTGAGGGGACTGGGTGCCGCCATCTTGTGGCTGTGAGTGCCACCATCTTTGAGGGCGGGCAGTCAATTAGCATATTCCCTCCTTATTGGCTGTGGGTGCCGCCATCTTTGAGGGCGGGGCAGCAATTAGCATACTCCTTATTGGCTGTGGGCGCTGCCATCTTTGAGGGCATGGCAGTCAATTAGCATATTCCCTCCTTATTGGCTGTAGGCGCTGCCATCTTTGCAATGGCGTGAGGGTCAATTAGCATATTCCCTCTTTATTAGCACTTGGAGTGCGGGTGAATTTCCCGCCAAAATATAAGATGGCTCTGTCTTTTGGTTTTGTTCCATCCACCAAAAGGGTGGATTACAAACAAATATTTGGTAATACGCAGTTACAATCGGCCCGAGTTTACACGTTTCCCGCACTCCACCGCAAATCTATATGAACCGAGTTAAAGACGGCTCCCGCGGAGTACGCTCAATTCACGCGAGCCGACTTAACTCGTTTCCCGCATTCCAAGTGTTAAATAGGATGGGCTTAAAATAAGCTGGTAATATTTTAGCACATTGAACCAAAACCTGAAGAATTAATTTAACCTCATTTACTGTGGGTATCGTTGAGACCTGTGACTGCATGTTTATGGCACAGTGATTTTAATGATTCTGTGTCACATATTCTTTTGTGTTTATGTAATTGTTTAGATACCGCTCTTCACAACACCAAATAATGTTTTTGATGCCATTTAGTTGAATTTGCTTTTTCTGATGACTGTGAATGAAATGTTTCATTTTTTCTTGGCTCATTTTAAAGTCGCTTGATATTTAAGAAAGTTCAGATATTCACATTCAGTGCTAAATATATTCCTAAATAACCTCTGGGGTCTGGAAAATAAATGCTTAGAATGTTTCATACTTTCAGAGGAGCTTGGTGAAGAGATACAATTTCTCACTTTTTAGCATTTTTCTGCTTTTCAGTTGCTCTGATTTGTTTAGTAAATGGGGGAAACATTGCTCAGAAAAATAGTCTACTTAATATTTTTATTTCCAATATTCTCCTAATCTACCTTTTAAAAGAAAATTTTTATATATAAAAACGTATTTTTTAAATCCTCACCCAAGGATAAGTTGTTTTTTTAAAAAAATATATTTTATTAATTTTTTACAGAGAGGAAGGGAGAGGGATGTAGAGTTAGAAACATCAATGAGAGAGACAGGGATGGAGAGTTAGAAACATCAATGAGAGAGAAACATCGATCAGCTGCCTCCTGTACACCCCTACTGGGGATGTGCCTGCAAGCAAGGTACATGCCCTTGACCGGAATTGAACCTGGGACCCTTCAGTCCACAGGCCGACGCTCTATCCACTGAGCCAAACCAGTTAGGGCCAAGGATAAGTTTTTACTGTTTTAAGAGAGGGAAAGAGAAACATCTATTGGTTGCCTCTCCTACAACCACCCCCCCCCCCCCCCCCCCCCCCGCCAACCAGGAATTGTACCTACAACCTACATATGTGCCCCCACCGGGAATCGGACCTGCAACCTTTTTGGTGCAGGGATGAAGCTCCAACCAACTGAGCCATCCGACAGGGGCAATGTTTAAAAACCTTTTAATGTTTAAAAGTTACTATCAATAAATAGACCAAGAAAGGGAAGGAGAAAATATTTATTGAGTACCTATTATGTGCCAGGCTCTATGCTTGGTACTTTATTGGTATTCTAAATCCTCATCATAACACTGCAAGGCTTGAGTTATTTTCATTTTCCAATTGTAAAAACAGGTTCAAGTTAAAAGCAACATGACTCCAGTTGTGTGGCTGGTAAGGTGTGGAACTAAAATTTAAATCTAATTCTAACCAACTGCAGTTCTTCCTACTAAAGCTGCCCACTTCTTTTTCAACTAACTGGTATTCTAAACTGCTGTCTATTTAGCCTTAGCTCTTACCATCAATTGGTAGTTATTAGATATTCATCTGTACATAGTACTTCCTGAACAAAGAGTTACACTGATCAAGGGGTAGCCCGTTTTGTGTATACTTAAAGTCTGGAATTCACAGATGTTCTCATGCTATGGAAAAAGTGCTTTGGGTTCTTGTGCTGAGCTGTTAACTGAATAGCATTGATTTAATGGAATATTGTTACCTAATTTCTTCATCAGTCAGAAGTATAATTTTGGGGTATCCTGGAAATAAAGTTGGGTAATGGAGGAGAGAGCTTCAGGTAGAGTTGGAATTAATTTATTTGTGTTCTCAAAATTCTTAAGCTCTTTTGGTCTTAATATCTATTATATATACCACATCTAAAATATTATTTAGATTTTTATTTTATAAATGAAAACATAGAATGTTTCCTTAACCTAGAATCAATTTACTGAGGTGGTAAGAACAACTTGAATTATTAGAAATTGATTCTTTCAGCTATATGGCCAATGGCCACTAATTATCAGAACTCCTTGTGAGATAGTTGGATACATTAGTCATTTAATAACTATATCCTCATACTTCATTCTTGAATTATGAACATATTGAAATTTATTGTTTCTAAGTTGACCACCTTACTAATGAATTAGAGTATTCATATTTGCTAATATGTTAAGCAAAATAATTTTAATAACAATAAACACTTAATCTTAGTAATTGTTTTTTACTTTGTCATATTTAAATCCATGGTTTTAAGTATTTTACTTATCTCTAAGCAACTCTGCACTCAATTTTAAATGAACAGAACAACAGTAATGAAATGGTAGGAGATGGGAGGGCAAAGCATAAGATGAGTTAATGTAAATACTTTTTTAGAGATACTCTGAATACTTAGGTCTGGAAAGTTCACATTTTTCAAGCCAACTTATTTTTCATTTCTTGAAAAAGGCATGTTAGTGTCCTTATTACAAAATAATCCCCAGTGGGGCAGCAAGGAGCTAGATGCATGACAATGGATCTGATAAACAAAACATGTTTTAGATGCTAAGGAAGAACATATCTAACTTGAGAGAATCTGAAACATCCATTAATATTTTTTTCAACTCAAGAAATTATTGTTCAAATAAACAAGATGAGTTGGAGGTCCTCTACCCTTTCTAAGATGAAATGTTAGGAGATCTTTTTATTAATCTGTAAGATTTATGGTTCATAATTTGACCTGCACTAAAATTGGATAATAGAACGTGCTCATAAAGGACATGTGCTTAAACTGGCTTCCAGAGAATACTGGTCACTTGAGAGCATTAAGGACTCTTCTGTTTTTGCGTATTTGAATTGTCATTTCTTTATTTACTAGAGGCCCGGTGCATGAAATTTGTGCAGTGGCAGGGGGCGGGGGTCCCTCAGCCCGGCCTGCGCCCTCTCACAGTCTGGGAGCCCTTCGGGGATGTCCAACTGACAGCTTAGGCCTGCTTCCTTAGCTCTGCTGTGGACATCCTTAGCTCTGCTGTGGAGGCAGGAGAGGCTCCCACCACCGCCGCTGCACTCGCCAGCTGTGCGCCCAGCTTCCGGCTGAGTGGCGCTCCCCCTGTAGGAGTGCACTGACCACCAGGGGGCAGCTCCTGCGTTGAGTGTCTGCCCCCTGGTGGTCAGTGCGATCATAGGGACCAGTCATTCGACGTTCGGTCGATTTGCATATTCGCCTTTTTATTATATAGGATTTTTAAAATCTTTATTTATTTATTTTTTATTATTAAATTTTTATTGTTCAGATTACATTTGTTCCTCTTCCCCCCCCCCCATAACTCCCCTCCTTCCAGTTCCCGCCCCACCCTCCGCCCTCACTCCCCACCCACTGTCCTCATCCAAAGGTGCACGATTTTTGTCCAGTCTCTTCCCGAATCTCCCATTCCCCTTTCCCCCCCAAGAATAGACAGTCCATTCCCTTTCTATGTCCCTGATTCATTATAATCACCAGTTCATTCTGTACATCAGATTATTTATTCACTTGATTCTTAGATTCACTTGTTGATAGATGCATGTTTGTTGTTCACAATTTGTATCTTTACCTTTTTCTTCTTCCTCTTCTTAAAGGATACCTTTCAGTATTTCGTATAATACTGGTTTGGTGGTGATGAACTCCTTTATCTTTTCCTTATCTGTGAAGCTCTTTATCTGACCTTCAATTCTGAATGATAGCTTTGCTGGATAAAGTACTCTTGGTTGTAGGTTCTTGGTATTCAGCACTTTGAATATTTCTTGCCATTCCCTTCTGGCCTGCAAAGTTTCTGTTGAGAAATCAGCTGACAGTCGTATGGGTATTCCCTTGTAGGTAATTGAGTCTCTTTCTCTTGCTGCTTTTAAGATTCTCTCTTTATCTTTTGCTCTTGGCATTTTAATGATGATGTGTCTTGGTGTGGTCCTCTTTGGATTCCTTTTGTTTGGGGTTCTCTGCGCTTCTTGGACCTGTAGGTCCGTTTCTTTCACCAGGTGGGGGAAGTTCTCTGCCATTATTTCTTCAAATAGGTTTTCAATATCTTGCTGTCTCTCATCTTCTGGCACTCCTATTATTCTGATGTTGGTACGCTTGTAGCTGTCCCAGAGGCTCCTTACACTATCTTCACACTTTCGGATTCTTTTTTCATTTTGCTTTTCCGGTTGGGTGTTTTTTGCTTCTTCGGTTTGATTCTTGTGCTCCTCTGGTCTGCTATTGGGTATAATATTCTTTATTTCAGTCCGTGTATGCTTACTTTCTAATTTCTTTATCGTAGCATCGAGGGTCTCATTAGTTTTCGTGAGGCTCTGCTCAAGTTTATAGCAAGCCCTCAAAATTGCGATTCTTAGCTCCATATCCTCCATTTCTGTCATGTTTTTTTGTCTCCGCATCTTTTATGCTTTCTTGGTGCACCCCCTTGTGGTCTTTGTGCGCAGTCTTGTTCTAGCCAAGCCTTAATTGTTGTAGTTAACACTAGAGGGATTTGACCACCAGGCCGACTGGCTGTAGGAATCAGCTATGTGGAAAACTTCAGTCCTCTGGGGAGGCGCTAGTCCAGCCTTTGCTTGAGGCAATCGGCAAATGGCTGTGCGCAGGGTTTGGGCGGGGCGGGCTCAACAGGGCGGGGGGAGGGAGCAGCTATGGCCGCTCGCAGTCCGTCTCCAGGGGCTCTGCCTCTCTGTCCCAGCAACCGCTGCAAACCTCGGAGGGGCCGTAGCCAGACAGTCCCGCTTCTCCCGTTTGAGTCTGGGTCCCTAGAGACTCGCCCGGATCTGTAGCCCAGAGTCTGAGACTCACTCCCGACTGAAAACGACAACCGCGCCCTCAGCCACCAGCCCGCTTTGCGCGCACACCGCCGCACCACCGTACCTTTGTATTTTCCACACTGCGCCTCCTCTAAGCCTCGCAATGCTGTTGTTTTTCCTTCTAGTTGAAGAGTCCCTCCTCAGCCAGCCTTCCTGTGGTTCTGGGTGATGTCCGTTCCGTCTTTTAGTTGTATTTTTGAAGTGGTTGTTCGAGGCAGCAAACTCCGGTGTTTACCTATGCCGCCATCATGGTTTCTCCTTAAAATCTTTATTGTTGAAAGTATTACATATGTCCCCTTTTCCCCCCTATTAATCCTCTCCAGCTTGCCCCCACTCCAGGCCTTCACCACCCAATTGTCTGTGTCCATGGATTATGCATATATGCATACAAGTTCTTTGGTTGATTATCTCCCACCCACCCACCTCTCCAGCTTTCTCTCTGAGGTTTTGCACTATGTTCCATGCTTCCATGTCTCTGGATCCACTCTGTTCATCAGTTTATTTTGTTAATTAGGTTCCACATATGAGTGAGATCATGTGATACTTGTCTTTCTCTGACTGGCTTATTTCACTTAGCATGATACTAGATGCCTCCATGCTGTTTCAAAGGGTAAGATATCCTTCTCTTTTCCTGCTGCATAGTATTCCATGGTATAGACATACCACAGCTTTTTTAATCCACTCGTCCACTGATATGAATTGCACTTTATTTAAATTGCTGTAGTAATATATGGCATATCGTTAACTTTCAGGGAAAGGCGAAGGAGGCGGAGCAGGAGTTCTTCTAGATCCCCAAGAACATCAAAAACCATAAAAAGGAAATCTTCGAGGTCTCCATCCCCTAGGAGGTAGGTTGAAAGTATGTGCCCATACTAAGAAGGAAGCAGGAGGGACAATTTTCTCTTCACTTTATTTTTAAAACTTTATATTTTTGAATGAGCAATATGTAATACATTTCCATGGTTGAGAAATCAAAACTGTATAAAAGGTTATACAGTGATAGGTCTTAATTTTCGCCCATGTGCCCATCTACTCTGTTCCCGTAAGTAATGACTATTCATTTTTTGTATATCCTTCCAGTTTCATATACACATACAAGGTGAGGATATGTACTTATTTTCATCTTTCTAATAAAAGAGGCAGTACAAAATATACACTGTTGTGCACTTGCTTTTTTCACTTCACAACCAGATCTTTCCATATTTGTCAGAGAGTGCTGCTTTACTCATTTTTACAACTGCATGGACTTCTGTTGTATGATAGTACCTTAGTTTACCTAACCAGCCTGCGGTAGAATGGGCTTTCTTAGTTTTTCTGCTCTAAATTATACAATACTGTAATGAATCACTTTGGACTTAATTCATTTTGTGATGTGTACGTATGTAGGAAAACTTTCCAGAAATGGTAATGTAGGGTTAGAGGATTGTGTTTGTAATTTTGAGAGTTTTCCATATTGCCTTTCATACGGATTGGCAATCCCTGTACTTTAACTAGCTGTGCATGAGAGTGCTTGTTTCCCTACAGCTATAACAGGTTATGTAATCAAAGTTCTGGGTTTTTGCCCACTAAATTGATGAGTAATGGTACCATTATAGTTATTTTAGTTGTATTTCTCTTAAGAATAAAAGTGATCATCTCTATATTTGAAGGCCATTTCCTGTGAATTGTCTATATATTTTGCCAGTTTTCCTATGGAGTCTTTTTTAATATTTTCAGAAGCTTTTTCTGTATTGGGGAGACTATTCTTTAGTGATTTGATTTCAAGTATCTTTCCTAGTTTAAAAACTTATCTTTCTAAGTTATTGTTTCTAGATTGACCACCTTTATTTATGAGGTAATTTAGAGTATGTAATTTTGCTAATATGTTAAATAGGATAGTTTTTAATAATTATTCAGTAACTGTTTTTTTTACTTTGTCATATTTAAATCCCAGCTTTTAAATACAAATGTTTTTTATTTTTATATAACTTAATTTCTCAATTTTTTTCTATTTAATTTCTAGATTTTGTCATAAATTTAGAAAGGTCTTTTCCTATTCTAAGGTTATGATAGAATTCCCCCATTGTTTCTTCTTCTACTTTTATGGTTTTATTTTTACATTTATATCTTTGATCCATTAGGAGTTTATCCAAATGTACCATCCAATTTTATTTTATTTTTCCAAATGCTTTACTGTTGTCCTAATACCATTCATTAAAAACTCAATTTTTCTAATACTAGTTTGATAGATTGCTTTTATTATGTACTAAATTTTTCTATTTGGGTTTATTTCTGGGCCTTCTAGGCCAGCGATTTTTAACTTTTTTCACCTCATGGCACACATAATCTAATTACTAAAATTCTGCGGCACACCAAAAAATACGTTTTTTGCTGATGAGACAAAAAATAGTATAGTTTTGTTTTAGTCATATAGGAGGACTGTTGTGTTGTGTTGGTTGTCATTTTTTAATTTGATAATCTAAGGGAGAAAAGGTTGGTGCTCCTGACTAAATAGTCTGGTATTGCATGTTTTAAAAATTCCTGCAGCACACTGTTGAAAATCACAGTTCTGTGCTGTTGGATTGTTTTGACTGATGATTTCTGTGTCATGGTTTTAATTATTCAGATTACATAGTATTTCTTAATAGCTGATAAGGCCTGTTCTCCCCTATACTTCCCATGGCTCTTTTTTCGAGCTTTCCTGACCATGTTTGCATGTCTGTTTTTCCCTTTGAACATCAGAGTCAGTTGTCTAGGTTCTAGAAATAAAACCTATTGATGATTTGTATTACAGTTACATTTATTAGAGAAAATTTATAAGTAGCTTTATTAATACATAAGACTTTAATGAAGGTGAATCTTTTTATTCAGGAACATAGTATATCTTTCTGCTTATTCAGGCCATCTTTAGTGTTTTTTACGTGTTTGTTTGATACAGATTTTATGTATTTTCTAAATTCTTATACATATTTTACTTTTATTGCTTTTGTTAATGAGTTCTTTTCTTTCATTACATTGTCTAATTGGAGGTTGGGTTTGTACATAGGAAGGTATTGATTTTTGTTTGTTTTTTCATTCCTTTATTGGTAAGTCATAGTTTTTATAAAAAGCTTTGCCAGAGTGTAAGGAGCATGTTTCCCAGCAGGGGTGTTTTGTTTATTTGCTTGTGGGCTATTGTTTTTAGGTGAGAATAATGAAAGACATAGGATATGATAGAGGTAGCCATATTTTTATTGAAAAAAAAAAGCTTTGTTTACGAAAGTCAAGACTTCTCTCAGTTTTGAATTCAGATTAGACAAAAAGATATATTTACAAAGTGTCACTGTCTCCCCTATTCCTTTAACCTTACTCCCCTCCACCCTCTGTAAGAGATTGTTTATTTTATCCTTCCTTTCTTTTTGCAAAATTGAGCAGATACATATATTTGATTTTCTCCCTTTTTTCACAAAGGACAGTCTATAATATATACAGAGAGAGAGAGAAAGAGAGAGAGAGAGAGAGAGAGTGAGTGTGTGTGTGTGTGTGTGGTCAGTTACTACCCAACCCCACCTTCACCCAAGTTATTTTTTAAAAAATGAGAAATAATTCACTTACAATAAAATTCATCCTTTTATATGTGCAATTAAGTGTTTTTTTTAAATATGCTTACAATGTTCTGTAACCATCACTACTACTTAATTCTAGAACATTTTTTGTCATTTTCAAGAAAGCCCATACCCATTAGCAGTTACTCCACATATATATATTTGGTTTCATTTTATCCTGATTATAGTAGCTAGGTAAACTCTCAAATGTTTCAGAACTAATAAATTGACAGTACTAAATTTTGTTTTATGTGAACACCTGGCTGGTGTAATTCAGTTGGTTGGGCATTATCCCATGCACTGAAAGGTTGCTGTTTCAATTCCTGGTCAGGGGCATGCAGGAGGCAGCCGATCAATGTTGCACTCTTACATCGATGTTTCTCTCTTCCTTTCTCTCTCTCTAAAAATCAGTAAAAACTATTCTTAAAAAAAATAAAAGTTAAATTAAAAGTTAATTGGAGTGTGGGTAGAGTAGGTGGCATCATAGGTCTCATTTATGTTACTTGATCAAACTAGATTACTGATAAGCTTATTTACTGATATGCTTTAGTGTTAGGTAACATTTTGTCAACAATAGAGCAGGTCTTTCATTTCTTAGAAGTTAACTGACATATTATCAATATTCTTATAGCAGAAATAAGAAAGATAAAAAGAGAGAAAAAGAAAGGGACCATATTAGTGAAAGAAGAGAGAGAGAACGTTCAACCTCTACAAGAAAGAATTCTAATGACAGAGATGGGAAAGAAAAATTGGAGAAGAACAATACTTCACTTAAAGTAAGCAATGGTCATTCAGTGTTTCGACTTTTAATAATTAATAACTGAGATTGTTCTTTATTGCATAGAAGTAGTTTTAGGCTAAAAGGTCCTTGAGGGCAACAGTGTCTTGTGTCTTGTATGTTTTTGGTATTCTTTTGTATTTGTTAAATTGACAGTCTTTTTAAAACTAAATTTTGAAGGGATAGATAGATAAGAGCTAATTAAAAGTTAAACAACCACATTCTCTATTTTAGAGAATCATGGAATGGCATATAGTAAGAAAAATTTTAGACTATTTACGGTACATGTAACAAATGTATTTGATATTTATATTCAGATTTCTACTTGATGCCATTTTCCTCAGTATTTTGTTTCAACAAATTTGACAGATGTTCTGTCATTATTGGTTTTGTAATATATACTGAAATTAGGTTTGTTGAATTAGATAATTAATGGAAAACCAAATTCTAGCAATTAAGGGTTTTGGGATGAATATTTTAAGAATTTATGAATTATGTTATATTGGTATAATTTGTATTTGAACATCATTATGAGTTTTGGAGCTTTTATCATACAGTTTTATTTACTCTCATACTGATAGAAGTTTATCATTGTCAATAACATGTATTTCTTGAGCACTTACTATGTGCCAAGCACTATTCCTCATGTTCTCATTTAATCCTCACTTAAGCTGAGGGCAAAACATGGACGTTCTTGAACAGTCTTTGTTAGGAGGAATAGTGACTGGCTTTTCTACATTCCCTTACTTTTGCTTCCTTGGTTTCCAGATTACAAATCTATCCCGGTGTCTTTGGCAACTATTTTACTCTTTCCACAGATCTGTCACATTTTTTGAAGTCAGTGAACAACACTTAGTGAACACTTCTTTAAAATTTCTGTTGATCTATTTTTTTCTAATTTAATTTCCATGGATTGCCCATCTTTTATGAGAAGTGCAAAACACATATGGATACATATTTGTTTAACCTATATATATGAAATGGTAATGGGAGAAAACCCAGTTTTATTAATTCTTAAAAAAATAAAGTTACATATTTTAGCCATAGCAGATGTAGTAACAGGCAACTCTTGAGAAAAATATTAAATGTATCCCCTAATATTCATTGTAGGAGAAGGAGCACAATAAAGAACCAGAATCAGGTGTGGGCAAAGAAGCAGATGACAAGGATGCACCAAGGACTGAGGAAAACCAAGTACAGCAAAATGGGAATTGTCAGCCAAATGAAGAAAACCTTTCTACCAAAACAGAAGCTGTGTAAGACTGACAAGTGCACCTCTAAATGCACGCTGGAATAAAATCCAAAGCTTTTAATTACTCTTAACAAGATGTTAAATAATGAAGAATCCATTTGAGCATAAAGAGATAAGCTAACAGCTTTTCTAGTTGTTAGGTGGCTTTGTGGCCATCTTGTTAGTGAGTAAGAAAAGAAAGCATGGACATCATGAAGATAACTGATGTTACCCAAACTCATCTTCTAAAATCTGTGTATTTCCATGGTGGCTGGCACACTTGTCCTGTGATTTGTTAGTGTTTGCCAAGAACCATTACAAATAAATGGGACATCAAAGATCCAAATTTGTACTCTCCTCAAAGACTGGAGATAAACATTGGAGGCTCTTTTAAAAAGTGTTAGTTACTGAATTTTGTATTGTTTTACTTTTTTTTAAAATTTCAACATATACAGATTGATGATGTGCTTGAAATCGGTGCAAATATATACCCACCCTTGTAAGTGCAGAATATGTAAGAAGTTTTAACACTTAACTCCACAGGATTTATAGTGATTGTGTTAAATTCTCACTATTGTGTTTCTTTTTCTCACTGTTTAGGACAAGTTTTTCTTTACAATACTTTTACAGATTCAGGTTCCTTAAATAAGTGGATTAAAATAACAACTGACAATGCATGCTACTACTGTTCTCTTTCAAAAGGAAGAACAACTGTGTTGAATACTAATAATAATGTATTAGTATTCAGTGTTTAGAATCATTGGGTTTCCCCACAAAGTAAGCACTTCTTTTTTAACTTTCTTGACATTTCCAAGCTTATTATGAATAATATTGTAGTGTGTATTGTCAGCGGTAGATGGCAAAGGTATCATTATAAAAAGAAAACTTGGGTTTTCAAAATGGGCTATGGGAGCACAAGCTGAAGCTTTAGTGCCTTCTACAATGTGGTATACTGTTTTCTAGAATTTTATATGTACTAGTCATTCTCAGCTCATACGGAATTTAGATGGATATTCCATTCACTCCCATAGAGAAGTGTGCAAGTGATATGTCAAAAGAGCTTCTTACTTAGTTCACCTAATATGAGAGGGAAGTCCTGTTTTCAAGAATGACTTTAGAGCTTAAAACAACAGTGCAGTTTTGGGACCATCAGTTTTATACTGTGATCATTGAAAATGAAGCATGTTCTTAATTTACTTAAAGCAAATCCTTTAGTTGTCTATATGGGATGGCCTTAATTATTACCTCTCAATCATCTTCTCATAAATGATGTGCAGAAATTGAACTTAAGGAGAATACATGAGGTTGTTTTATTTTTAAGGATTTGTTTACTTGATTTAAAATATAGGTCATCCATCATTCTTAGGTTCACTTTTTATAGAAAGTATGCAAGCAGTAAAATGACAACATTGCTAATATTTCCCCACCACCCTAAACCATAACTCATAGTTTCAGAACTCTTTTCATTATTGTTATATTTCCAAAAAAGATATACCTTTTAATTAGCATATTATTGAAAAATCAAGTATAATTATTTTAATACAATATAATACAATCAGATTACTCAGTTGCCTTACCTCACGGGAAGAGTTACTTATAGATTTCAAAGCTGGGTAGCACATCAGTTATTTGGTTTCAACTTGAGTTTTCTTTTAAGGTTAATACTATTGAAACTTAAGTATTGGGTGGGGAATGGAAAGAATTGCCCTTATTGCAAATAATGAAGCCTGGTTTGATTATGAAGCTGCTTAATTCCACCTCATGTGTCCAGAATTACTGTGGTATTTTTTCCCTTTTTGTCACTGTGTACATTAAATTTTTTGAAAATGCTTTACTATGTAAAGTATAGATGGTCATTTTAATCCTTCAACCACATACGGTTGGCTGGTAAACAGCTTATTCTGATACAAGAATGCTTGTATGGTGACTATGGAAAGATCGTGAAGGAGTACGTATGTCTTGCATCAACAGCTGTCTTATTTATGATATGTAAGTAGAATAGAGCAAATGTTTGACTCTGTTATTTTTAGTACCATTTCTTAATAAAGCTAAGTATTTTAGAGGAAAGTATTTGTTATGCATTTCAAAACAGCATCTTAGTTTTATTTTATTTTTTTAGTTTCCATAGAAGTAGTTTTGACATGGAGCGTGCATGTTTGGTGTGGTGTCTATAAAACAATCATTTAAAGTTTGAGTGTTTTCTTGTGTTCTGGGCTCTATTAAATGTTTGTTATGTTATAATTAGCATATTTAATTTGGGTCCTGCTACTAATTATTTTTCTTGCCTATATTTATTCAGCTTTAAAATAATGAAAGACTGATTTGTAAAAGTTAGGCATAAGTAGGAATACAAGAGATCTGGAGAAAGTGAAATAATTTTCTTAAATTAGAGCTTATGTAAGGAAAGCTTTCTAGGTCTATAGATATTGGGGTGTGTGTGTGTGTGTGTGTGTGTGTGTGAGAGAGAGAGAGAGAGAGAGAGAGAGAGAGAGAGAAAGGGGGGGGGTTCTCCTTGTTCACGTATGAGAGCTGAAATGTTTCCATTTGTTTATTATTTTTTCAAGGAATTTGTTTTTTTTCTTTAAGATTATTCTTGTTCATCCCAGGTAGATATTGTCAGAAAAACTTGAGGTAAGGCCAAGATGATAGCCATTTTATACTTGAAAGCTCCTGTAAATATCTTTTTTTGTTTGATCATATGGAGAGTACATACACTCTGTTCCTTAAATTGTAATTGCTCTTCATCATTCTGGACAAATTCTGTTGGTCCTCTTGTTCTTTCTGTCCAGCACTGCACACTGAAAAGGTAATAATATAAGATGGCTCTTCATAAGATAGCCAGTTTCATGTGAGAAAACAAGTATAAATCCTTCACTTCTGTAACCATCTCCTTAGTTATTTTCCATCTAATCTAACTTATAATTGCAAACACTAGTCAGCTTGTGATTTTCTGTTTAGAATTACTTTTTCAAGAGGTAAAATGCATGTTATGTTGATCTTCAGAAGTGTCAGAGGCTTAAATTTTGGCATACTCAAATATAACACATTTAGAATTAATATTTTGTCAAAATATCTTGTGATATTAGTCTTTTTCATGACCCCATTTATTCCTATATATGTGTCTATTTTTATTTAAAACATAAAAAAAAAGATGACCCAAATTTTTCAACTGAAGATAATGTTCAAATTTAAGGGATATATATGTATATGTATATATATAGTACATATATATAGTAATATATATGTATTTAGTACATATATATAGTAATAGGCTTTTAAAAGTTTAAAAATTTATTAGAGATGGTTTGATTTAAATCTTTAGTAGTTGGAATAGCAATTAGAATGAATCCTTTTGGAGGGATGCATTGAAAAACTTAACATTTCAATTAGTCATTTTTTATATTTTCACAAAATAGTATCTGAATTTAACTTGGCCATGAAATAGAGTCATTTCAACAAAGTAATTATGTTTCCTACATGTTTAATTTTTTTAAAATCTTTGCTACTTAATATACTTAGTACTTTCTTATGCTTATTTGCTAATGTAATATTCATTTAAATTGAATTGTTTATTTTCAGATTTCAAAAGTTAGTGCCCCTAAAAGGGCTAAATTGTACTTCTGGAAGCAAGAGTCCAGTATAAGTGTAATAAAATAATACTTTAAAATATAATGGACTTCCCTACTTAATCTTGGATTTGTGGGTTAATTTGTTTCTCTTAGTACATTTTTATTGATGATTCTGCTTAAAGACTGATACATTATTTTAAAAATAAAAGCTAAAGCTATTAATGACTTTTGGTCCATATTCTGTTAAGTTGGATTTAATAAATAATAGGTGTTTTTTTTTTTCATTTCACTTTCAGGTAATTTTATGGTTTCTGGCAATTAATTTAAAATTATTAGTTTATATCTAATACAATATTCCTTAATATATTATTTTTAAAAGCAGGTTTGTAGCCTGTTGCCTGATTGTTAAATTTACTTGTATCTAGCTAACATTTTAACTTTGAAAATTGCCACCTTTTGGGAAGCTTCACATATTTTACAGTAAATATTTATTTTCCCAGGACTGGAATGAATAGTTCCCTTCATTCTTGATTAACATTTATTTGCTAGATAGATATTTTCTTAACTACAGGGTATCCCCCAAAAATGTATACACAACTTAATAGCTGATAGATCAATTAATGTTTCTTTCTTTTCAGATTTAACCCATTGGAATTAATAATTATTCAAAGTGTGTACACATTTGGGAGGTGGGACAACCTGTATATTAAGTTCAAATTCATGAAAATCACACTGAAAGAATTACAGTTGAGATTTAGTTCTACCAACTTAAGGTTACGGGTAGGCAGAAAAATGTTGGGGAACAATCTACAGAATTCCCTGATTTCCACAGGAGATTTCACATTTTGGTATACTGTGTAATTGTATAGATAGTTCAGTTTAATGGTTAAATAGTACTCTCCTTAATCTTAATTAGGTTAATACATAGTGTTCTTTACATAATGCTATGAATTATCAAGGGAAGAGTTTAAAATGTAAGCAGGAAGGTGCTGCATAGGTGGTGTGTGTTTATGTGAGTAGGACTACTAAATGGTACTAGAAAAGATTTATCAAATGATGCTGCTATTGTGTTACTATATTTTTAATAAAATGGAAATCTTAAAACCTTGCCAGTCTTGAGTAGTAATTTCACTTATTTCTGAGACATTTATTTGTATATTTACATCTTAAACTTTACTGTCTTTATAGTAAATGCATTTTGGATCTTAACAAAAGAGGAAGGACAAGATTTGGCAGGATTCTAGAGACTTCAGTCTGATCAGACTCCAAGTGCCAGGAAATACCAACAATAGAGGTAGTGTTTACAAGGACTGATTTCTTGCCAGATCATAAGAATTCATTTTCTTAGAGATTCAGGGAATTCACTCAGCCAGTAGCTTGGACCCAATGGGTCTGGTCTGCTTATGGCCTGGAGTCCAGGTGGCTCAGGAGCAGATTGAGGTGGGGACCATCCACCCTAGAAGTTGCCCACCTGCACGGGAGCTGGATCTTGCCTGCCTTTTATCTTTGTTCTAACTTCAAGCTCCTACTAATTGCATAGTGTGGGAGCAAGCAAATTTCAGTAACCTGAGCTGAGGTTGAACTGATATGCACCCTAATCAGAATGATATGATTATAGAACAAATTACAACTATTTAAGCCAAATAATTTAAACTTCAACTAGCAACTTAGACTGTTGTCATGT
The DNA here is from genome assembly GCF_000147115.1 of Myotis lucifugus. NCBI lineage: Eukaryota > Metazoa > Chordata > Mammalia > Chiroptera > Vespertilionidae > Myotis > Myotis lucifugus. The sequence goes on along the minus strand of NW_005871048.1, from coordinate 44,056,365 downwards.
TTGGAGTATGGTGATATAAGACCAAGTAGAATTTTGAAATCATATAGCCAGTGTATTTGGTCTGAGAGCTCCCTAGATTCTTGTGCATGAAGGCTCTTCACTCATTTTTAAGAACAGTGATAATAAACTAATAAAGTGATAGCAATAATGCAGGCTATATTCTTTAACTGCTTTCTCTGAACCTCTGGCAACCTCCCAAAGGAACTATTAAATCCAGTAAGTAGGAACAGGGCTGTCACAAGCCTCTGGTGCCTTTGTGTGAGGAAAAGGTGCTGCCTCTGGGTGGTGCAACCTCGTGGGTGCGCAGCTTGACAAAAGGAGCTCAGTTTGGAGTTCAGGCTTCCTTGTCTCCTGGTCTGGGCATCTTTGTGCAAAGAACAGTCTTTGCAGCTGTCCGTGGGCACCAGTGGCAGGAAGCTGCTTCAACAAGCCGCCTTCCTCCAGCCCCAAACTGCCTGGCCTGTTTGGCAGGTAGAGGGACTGAGCGATCAGTGAGACATTTATTAGCTTCAAAAAGGATGAAAGCCCAACTCTGAAATTCTTTGCCAATAAAAATATGATGCAAAGGAATAAGAATAAAATGTACACAGACAACGGTAGTTTAGAGTTTGAAAGGATTTTGGAAATGAACTAGTTTTTCCCTTCCTGCTCTTTAACAGACTTGGAACCCCAAAACTCAAAGAGGAAGCAAGTAGTAGCCCCACGTCTCACCACGTGTAAGTAGCAGGGTCTGTTCAGGGCCTGAATGCTGTGGTGCTGGGATGTGTTCTTCCCATGCACGACCCAGGACTTGGCTATCAGCAATTTCCTTAGAATATTTGACTGCTATTTTTATAAATTAAAATTTGGATGGATTTTTTTCTGCTAAATGCCACTTATATTACAATCCATCTCAAAAATACAGATAAAAAGATAATTTCTCTGATTCAATTATTACAGGACTTCCAAGCATCATTATTTATAGTATTAGGAAAAATATAATTTTCATGTCCATGGAATTGTGGCTCTGGCAGTAATAATTTTATTACACTTGATGAGCTAACCAAGATATCTGGGTTAATGCAATTTGTATTTAAAGATGTCCTAAAAGGCTAACGTAACTTCATTATCAGTACGTGACTTTTATTTATTTTTTTAAATTAAATCTTTATTGTTCAGATTATTACAGTTGTTCCTCTTTTTCCCCCCATAGTTCCCCTCCACCCAGTTCTCCTCCCACCCTCCGCCCTCACCCCACCACCACTGTCCTTATTCATAGGTGCACGATTTTTGTCCAGTCTCTTCCCGCATCCTCCACACCCCTTCCCCCCCTAAGAATAGTCAGTCCACTCCCTTTCTATGCCCCTGATTCTATTATAATCACCAGTTTATTCTGATCATCAGATTATTTCTTCACTTGATTTTTAGATTCACTTGTTGATGGATGTGTATTTGTTGTTCATAATTTGTATCTTTACCTTTTTCTTCTTCCTCTTCTTAAAAGATACCTTTCAGCATTTCATATAATACTGGTTTAGTGGTGATGAACCCCTTTAGCTTTTCCTTATCTGTGAAGCTCTTTATCTGACCTTCAATTCTGAATGATAGCTTTGCTGGATAAAGTAATCTTGGTTGTAGGTTCTTGGTATTCATCACTTTGAATATTTCTTGCCACTCCCTTCTGGCCTGCAAAGTTTCTGTTGAGAAATCAGCTGACAGTCGTATGGATACTCCCTTGTAGGTAATTGACTGTCTTTCTCTTGCTGCTTTTAAGATTCTCTCTTTGTCTTTTGCCCTTGGCATTTTAATTATGATGTGTCTTGGTGTGATCCTCTTTGGATTCCTTTTGTTTGGGGTTCTCTACGCTTCCTGGACTTGTAAGTCTATTTCTTTCACCAGGTAGGGGAAGTTTTCTGTCATTATTTCTTCAAATAGGTTTTCAATATCTTGCTCTCTCTCTTCTTCTGGCACCCCTATAATTCGGATGTTGGTACACTTGAAGCTGTCCCAGAGGCTCCTTACACTATCTTTATATTTTTGGATTCTTTTTTCATTTTGCTTTTCCGGTTGGGTGTTTTTTGCTTCTTCGTATTTCAAATCTTTGACTTGATTCTTGCGATCCTCTGGTCTGCTGTTGGGAGTCTGTATAATATTCTTTATTTCAGTCAGTGTATGCTTAATTTCTAGTTGGTCCTTTATCACAACATCGAGGGTCTCACTAGATTTCTTGAGGGTCTCATTAAGTTTATCGGCAGTTTCTAGAAAATTCTTGAAAAACCTTAAAAGTGTGGTTTTGAACTCTATATCCAGTAGTTTGCTTTCCTCCATTTCTGTCATTTGTGTCCTGTTTCTTTGTCTCGGCATTTTTTATGCTTCTCTGTGTCGATAGAGTGGCTTTCTGTGCTAAGTGTCCTTTAGGGCCCAGTGGCTCAGCCTCCCCAATTACCTGAGGTAGACACTCTTGGTGCACCCCCTTGTGGGCTTTGTGCACAGTCTTGTTGTAGTTAAGCCTTGATTGTTGTAGGTAACACTGGGAGGATTTGACCTCCAGGCCAACTGGCTGTGAGAATCAGCTGTATCTATGGTGGGAGAACTTCTGTGCTGAAGACACCCTTATGGGGCAAGACTTGCCTCAGTGGGGCTTTGGTGCTCACTGAGTCTGCCCCCTGAGTGTGTCCCTTATGGATCTGAGGGGTTGTAATTGGATGGTCCCACTCTGACTACTGGGTACACTGGCTCTTGGATCTAAGGAGGTGCTAATCTAGCCTCTGCCTGAGGCTACCCAGCAGAAGCCAGCTGTAAAGCAATGCAAGTTGCCCTGGGGCCTTGGGGCAGCTGCAGTTTGTTAAGTAATTTTCAGATTACAAAGGGCCGGGCCTTTCATATGCACGGCTTGGGCGGGGCGGGGTCCCAGGGGATCAACAGGGTGGGTGGAGCGAGCAGTATGGCTGCTCTCAGTCCTGCCTTCAGAGGCCCCGGCAATCGCGAGCGCCTCCGAGAGAAAGCTGCCCTTGAGTTCCGACCGATGCCAGACAGTCCCGTTTCTCCTGTATGAGTCTGGGTCCCCAGAGACTCGCCCGGAACTGGAGCTCAGAGCCTGAGACTCCCTCCTGATTGAAAAAGACAATCGTGTCCTCAGCTGCCAGCCCTCTCCGCATGCACCTCCGCACCTTTGTATTTTACTTCCGCACCGCACCTCCTCTGAGTCTCAGTATGCTTTTCTCTTCCCTTCTAGTTGTAGAATTTCCACTCAGCCAGCCTTCCTGTGGTTCTGGATGATGTCCGTTCTGTCTTTTAGTTGTATTTTTGAAGTGGTTGTGCGAGGCAGCAATCTCCGGTGTTTACCTATGCCGCCATCTTGGTTTCCCAGTACGTGACTTTTAAAAGTATAATAGTTATTAAACAGTAAGACATCTAACCACGCTAATATGATTTTCTGTTTTTTCAGGTCAGGTGGCAAAAGTTTAATGAGCAATTAATTATTTGATGAATCAAATATGTCTTAATTTTTGCGCCAAGGGTTTGGCTAGCATTGATGAAATACTAGAGTTTTTCTTAGAGTATTTTACCTTTAAGGAATAAAACCTGCCTTAGGAATTATCTCCAGGTTCTCCAAATCCTATATTATACCTAACTTCACTCCCTTGCTAATTACTATTCATAAAATCCACAAATCTTAGAGCTAAATTTTATTTTAGAAATCATTTAGTACCTCATTTTACTCAAGTGTCAGACAATAGGGTTGCCATAACAAAGTAAGCTAAACTGGGTGCTTAAACAACAGAAATTCATTCTCAAGGACATCAGTCTTTGGATTAAGGGCTCTTAGTCCAGCATGACATCATTTTTTTTTATTTTTTATAGTCAGGTCTTTATTTAAAGATGTGATCTGCCAACTTAACCTTTTCCATCAACACAGGGAGCAGAAACCTTTACAAGCTTCATAGTCTTTTGGTTAGGTGCTGCTTTTGTGGGAGCCTTAGCAGCAACCATTGTTGTCTTTTTAGACACTTGCTTAGTCTTTTTTTGCTTCCTTGGCAGCCCTGATAGCTTGTTCTTGTTGAGCCTTCCTAACTTCAAATTTCTGATTCCTCTTGGCCATTATATCAACAAGAGATGCACTGGTCATGACCCTCTGGAATTCGACCGCATGGCAGGGTCTTTTCTTTTGAATTTCTTCCAACTGTCCCTTTTTGTGTTTTCTTCTGTAGAGGACAGTCCAGTTTTATCTGCAAAGACTCCTCTTGGAAAGGAATGCCTGCCGGGGTCCAGCCCCAGCAGGCCAGGGGTTCCCAAAGGTGTGGACGGAGTTGGCGAAGAATGTTTTACACGGAGACAGGGTTCAGAACTCTCTAGTTCTCTTTAGTCTCCGTGGATCTTCCTGTCCCTGGCTGAGGCCACAGAGAAAGATCCCGAGGCAAGCTGAGCCTTTATTTTTATAGTCAGAGGTAAAAAAGGTAGTGGTTACCAAAGTTACACTGTTCTTGTGAGTTTCACTTGTTTACACTGTTCTTGTGAGTTTCACTTGTTTTTGTTCTTGTCCCAGGTAAGATCTAGGGAGCGTTATAAGGTCAAGCATAATTATGCTTAAGAGGACTGTGCCCTCTAAGCTGGGACTTGTTTGTGACTTTGCCAACAGGTCAGTCCGAGGTTTAACCCTATAGCGGCTCCCCACAAATTCCCACTTGCATTTTGCATTAAGAAATTGGTCCAGTGGTTGACCATTGACCTATGAACCAGGATATCACTGTTCAATTCCTGGTCAGGGCACATGCTGGGGTTGGGGGATTGATCCTCGGTGAGGGGGCATGCAGGGGATGGCCAATTGGTGATTCTCTCATCATTGATGTTTCTGTCTCTCCCTTCCTCTCTGAAATCAATAAATATATATTTAAAAAAGAAATCGGAAAACCTTCCCATTAGTCCTGGTGCACGCAGTACCTCCTGTGTAGCTTCACCATCATGGCTGCGGCTGCCAGCGAGGAAGAAAGATGGTGAAGAGAACCAGCATGACCTCCCCTTAACTAATGCTACCTGCAAATGCTGTTTCTAAGGTTATATGCATAGGCACCAGGGTTTAGAACTTGAACTTGTCTTTTTGGGGGACACAAGTCTACCTTCTACAGCATGTAACCCTACTACGATGAATATGACACTCCTGCAGTCATTAGGCACCTGCCTTCCTGTGGGCTCTGGGAGTGAGGTGGAAGTGGCATACAGGGAATCAGCACTTACACAAACCATTTTTTTTTTATTGCTTAAAGTATTACAAAGGGTATTACATATGTGTCTCCTTTTTTCCCCCGCCCTTGACAATCCCCTGGCCTCCCCTACCCCCCAGTGTCTTATGTCCATTGGTTATGCTTATATGCATGCATACAAGTCCACAAACCATTTTTTAAAAAAAATATATTTTATTGATTTTTTACAGAGAGGAGGGGAGATGGATAGAGAGTTAGAAACATCGATGAGAGAGAAACACCAATCAGCTGCCTCCTGCACACCCCTCACTGGGGATGTGCCCGCAATCGAGGTACATGCCCTTGACCGGAATCGAACCTGGGACCCTTGAGTCCGCAGGCCGATGCTCTATCCACTGAGCCAAACCGGTTAGGGCCACAAACCATTCTTTTTAAAAAAATACATTTTTATTGATTTCAGAGAGGAGGGGAGAGGGGGAGAGAGAGAGAGAGAAACATCAGTGATGAGAGAATCATTGGTCAGCCGCCTCCTGCACACCCCCCAATGGGGAGCCCACAACCCAGGCGTGTGCCCTTAACCAGAATCGAAACCGGGACCCTTCAGTCCACAGGCTGACACTCTATTCACTGAGCCTAACCAGCCAGGGCCACAAACCATTCTTGTCCTTGCAAAGCTTATCGTCTCATGGAAAAACATGATAAGTCAACCAATAGGTGTTCGTTAGGAAAAATGAGTATGTGTAGGACATGGTTTATGTAGTGTGGTTAGAGGAGGCCTCGGAGGATATGACATTTAATCTGGGTCTTATAGGATGACAATGAGCCAGATATGGGACAGATAAGGAGAAGACTCTTCCAGGTGGAGGCCACAGCAGAAGCAAAGCCTCCAAGGTGGGAAAGAGCTCAACACTTTCTTGGGACTGAAGGAACAAAGAGGGGAGACGATAGAAGATGAGAACAAAGATATAGGCAGGAGCCATACCTGATGGGCAGTGAGTGGCTGCCAAACATTTTTACAGCAACCCTGCAGCTAAGAAACAGGTACATATGTGCACAGATATGCAACTGGATGGTAAAGAGTAGATAGAAGCAGTTAGATTTTCAGTCTTATTTTGGAGGGAGCACCTCCAGTGTGTGGGAGGGTGAAAGAATTCAGGACGATGCTCAGCATTTTGAACAGTTGGGTCAAGGGCAGTGAAATGGTGAAGCCTGGGGGAAGAAAGATTTTGTTGGAAGCGAGGGTGGCTGTAAACAGTTCAGTGTTTGACATGTTCAATTTTAGACAAGTGGATATGCCACCTAGTGAATAAGTTTCTGAAGCTCAGAGACAAGGTCTGTCTGATGATATAAATTTAGTTATTGGTGACTATATAAATATAGGGTGTCCCAAAAAATGTGTACACCCACTTTGAATAATTATAAAGGCAGTGTTTATTATAATACATTTCATTTTTAAAAAATATTTGTATTGATTTCATAGAGGAAGGGAGGAGGGGGAGAGGGATAGAAACATCGATGAGAGAGAATCATTGGTCAGCTGCCTCCTGCACCCCCCCACTGGGTATTGAGCCTGCAACCTGGGCATGTCCCCTGACCGAGAATTGAACTGTGATCTCCTGGTTCATAGGTCGACACTCAACCACTGAGCCATGCCGGCTGGGCAAAATACATTTTATTTTCAAAATTGAGCTCTCAGCTGTTAAAGTGTGAACATATATTTTGGGGACAGCCTGTAGATAGATTTAAAGCCATGGAAACGGGTGAGGTTTGAAGAAAGGGAGTAGAGGGAAGAAAAGGGGGTAAGCCTCAAGAAACTGAAAAAAAACCCCTAAGCACATTAGTTACCATTATTGTGTGCATAGCATAGTGCAGAGCAAGGTGTGGTTAGTGAAGACTTGGACTCCCACAGCCCAGCGTGTGAATTCTAGCCCTGATGTGTCCTAGCCCTGGACTACAGCAAGTCATTTAACCTCTCTGAGCTTCTGTTCCTACATCTGTAAAATGGGAACAAGACGCCCTGCTTCCCAGGGCCTTAGTAAGTGTTGTTTCCTATCTCTTTCCTCCTGGGCATGCGTTTCTGGGCTGCTGCAATGGGGAAGAGAAGAGAGGACAAAAGAAAAAAACATTTAGTGCTTTGCTTAAAGGCATCCAAACAGAAAATGCATTGCATAGGTATTTAATTTAACACCTAATTCCTCTGTTGAGGGAATGTATGTTCCTTTATCCCTCGGTTGGTGTGAATCGGGAGAGCCCAATCTGAGTCAGTCTCATTTTCTGTATGTGGTATGCTTACTGGGATTCCGTTTAATGATATTTATTTCTCATTTAAAAAAACTCCTAAATGCCATTTAATATCTTCATCTGGGGCCCAATTGCCATCCAAAGCAATTTTGACTATTTCTGGACTTTAGCTTTAACCACTTCAGGTACCTGATGGAGCCATGAGGTTTTTGCATATTTATTTAAAAGCCACTGGCAAAATAATAGACCACTGTTAAGGTCACCGTTGAGTTCACACTGGAGAGTAAGCTCACAGGGTAACTGCATCCTGGCTCACCTCCTGAATCAGAAGGGGATGGAAGGAGTGGGAATCTGCTGATTCTTAAGCAGATTAGACTTTGTGAGCATTTCAGTGTGCTGAAAAGCAAGCTGTTATCCACACTAGATCACTAAAATGATGCTTTATTCAATCACCCATTGTCACTAAGTGAAGCTGACAGAGCATGTTCCTCGTGAAGCGTGTCTTAGGAAAGGAATTGCCTCTGCTCTTTCACCTCTAAGGGTCTTTCAACCATGAGTGTCTTAACATTTTTGAGCCATGAGAAATTGGGCACAAATTAAATCTCAAGGAATAGTAAAATATAGAAATAACATAGTAAGCCCTAACCGGTTTGGCTCAGTGAATAGAGCGTCGGTCTGCGGACTCAAGGGTCCCAGGTTCGATTCCGGTCAAGGGCATGTACCTTGGTTGCAGGCACATCCCCAGGAGGGGGTGTGCAGGAGGCAGCTGATCGGTGTTTCTCTCTCATCGATGTTTCAAACTCTCTATTCTTCTCCCTTCCTCTCTGTAAAGAATCAATAAAATATATTTTTTAAAAAAGAAATAACATAGTAATAAATCACATTTTCAACCTAAAAATCCAGCTTATTTAAAAAATTTTTTTTTTATTGATTTCTGAGAGGAAGGGAGAGAGAAACATCAATGATGAGAGAGAATAATTGATTGGCTGCCCCTTGCATGCTCCCCCCGGCCCCAACTGGGGGTTGAGCCTGCAACCCAGGCATGTGCCCTGTCCAGGAATCAAACCATGATTTTCTGGTTCATAGGTCAATACTCAATCATTGAACCATGCCAGCTGGGAAAACCAGCTTATTCTTTTTTTTTTTTTTTAACCAGCTTATTCTTTAGTCTTTTTCATAAAATAGTTTTTTGAAAAGTGAGTTACCCATTAAAGTTTTGTTCTGTAAAAGCGGAAGAAGGTGTGTGTGTGTGTGTGTGTGTGTGTGTGTGTGTGTGTGTGTTTCACTAGGCTTTCTAGAGCAGCAATCGCCAACCAGTGGTCCGTGAGGTCCTAAAGGTTGGCGACCGCTGTTTAGAGGACAGGACAGGCAATCCTGCCTCCCTTTGAGAGTTACAAACGGTCCCTGCCGGCTCCCTGTCACTACCGGGGAATTGTCCTCTACAGCCACAGTGTGGACTGCACAGCCCCAGGGGGGCCATTCTCAGGGCAGGCATCATGGATGGACATTTCCTGGCAGATGTCAGGAAAGTGTTTTGAGTGTCATTTCCTCCGTCACACAAATGCTCTGTAGGGTCAGCAGTGGAGCTGCCCCACGGGCCTCTAACATGAGTCTCAGAAGCGATTTTCCTTCAAGGATAACCTTGGTCTCAGTGAAAGCAGGAACTCGTAAACTTCTGTATTGGGTTTGGCATGTTCTGGGTGTGTGTGGGGGTGGGACTTGGCTCAAATCCCTGATCTGTGTACCCGTACCTTCCTTGTGACTTCTTTGAATTGTTGACCTTCTTCCTCAAGGTCTCCCAAAATCAGCTTCTCTGTTCAAGTGAGCTGCTCAGGTGGCCCCATACTAGCCAGTTCCTTAGCCTTGTACCTGTCCCCATTTTGTTTAAAGAAACCCAGTTACTTCAGATTTTGTAAGTTCAGAAATGTCACTGAAAGTCTAAGGAGTTACAGTTCTACGCTGTCACTGTAACCATTTGGCACCACACTGGTTTCCTCACTTCTCTTGAGTCCACTTGTCTCCCAAAGGTCCACGGTTCTGACCTTTGACCCTCTGCTGTGGTTTCTAGACCAAGACTTTCCCCCACAAGTTCACTTGTATCAGGCCTGTGTTGGCTAGTTTACCTTGAAATTCTGGTGAATAAAATGTTTTAAAAATAAATGTATTTTAAATTGTGTTTTAATTCATTTTGAATAGGTATTACATTTATATGGTTTCCCTCCTCAGTGACAATGTAATTCATTTCTTCTGTATCCTTCCAGAGGTATTTTGTCTACAAGCAAACTAATTTATATTCATCTTCTCCCCTTTTTATATAATCAGTAGCTTACCATACACAGGGCTCTGAACTTAGCCTTTTTCACTTAATTTACAGTGAGGATTTTCTCCACTTCATTTCTGTCATGTATGAAAGGGGAAGGAGAAGCCTGCACCAGGGAAAGCATCCATGCTTCGGGTGGACACCAGGGGTCGCTGGTGAGCACACTGTGCCTCGGGGCAGGGAGGGGGAGGTGCAGGGACTCAAACCCAAGAGGGCTGGGTTGGTTTCTCCAAAGGTTAGGAGGAGAAGGTAGGAGAAGGCTGGGATCTTAGGACTGGGAGACATGCCTTTCGTGGCCTTCCTCCCATGGCCCGGTGACAGAGGCCAGCCGGCACGAAGACCTCCCTCCGATCTTCCCAAGGAGCAGGCCAGCTCTTACTTTCAGGAGGTTCAGACTCATGCACTCTCATGTAAGCTCTGGGTTTGGACACTTTACATATTTTAGGGTTTCAAATCCTCCATTTCCAGGCTTGGAAAAATAAAGGGGTGGAGAGATGAAGTATTTTCGGGACAAGTGGCTAGTGTAAACACGGGCACCAGGAGCAGCTTCTGGAATTTTCCACTTTTCTCCTGAGGGTCAGGAACCCAAAGAATCTCCAAAAAATCAATTTCTCAGGCCCAGGGTTGCTGGGCAGCTAGTTCCACCCACAACTTTTTCAAAAGATATTAAACCTCTGAGGTCAGAACCACAGGGATGGTTACTCCTACTGAGGAGATCTGAGGCCCAGCCTGCCTTCTGTAGTGTGGGCATGCATGTGCCTGTGCGGATGTGTGTGTGTGCACGCGCACATGTGTGTGCATGAGCGTGTGTGTGTGTGTGTGTGTGTGTGTGTGTGTGTGCGCGCGCGCGCGCGCGCGCGTGCTTTGCGGAAGGGCTTTTCTGAGGTAAAGCGAAGTTCATGAGCCGAGACGGAGCTGAGCTGTCCAAATTGGTTTCAGCTGACAGCCTTTGTTAGTGGCGGCTGCACTCCTGCTATATCTCTTGTTATTTTTTCATTTTCTCTCTGAACCCATTTCTTGAGCTTGGGGCCTCAAAAATAACAAGCTTTTAAATGACTGAGTATGCTCTCAGGCTCCATGGAGCCCAGCATCCCACTTCTGTTCTGAGCAGTACTCTGAGTCTTTGTTTTCCAAATCCGATAGAACAGTGGCGGGAGCCTTGGGAGGAGGGAAATGAAGGCCTGGAGGGCAAGTAAGGGGAGGTGAAAGAGTGGGTCCGAGACACAGAAAATGCTCACCAAAGGCGGCAACCTTCTAGAGCATTCTTTAGCAATCTTAAGATTGCACTTCAGTTTGGATTGCTGAGCAAATGCCTTTTGGAAACAGATGCCTCTTAGGCTCAGGCTCACAGTCTCCTGACCCATGGCAGGGCACCTATAGGAAGCTGTGGGCATGTCCTCAGATGTGGCCTTGCAGGGGGCCCACGAAGGTCTGCCTCTAGACAGAACCAGAGTCGGAGTGAAGCACAGCCCAGGTGCACAGGGAAATAGCACAGACACTGGGAGATCTGCAAGTCCAAGGTCACAGTGACGCGGGGCCTTGGGGCGTGTGGGGATGGGTCACTAGGGAGGACGTGGGGCTGGGAAATATGAGGATGGTAATGGGAAGCTGACTGACATCTGGGCTGGTCCTGCCAGGCTGCTGGCCTGCCCTTTGAGATCGGGACAAGAGGGGTGACCTGCAGCTAGCCAGGCAGATAATAGAGCCACCTAGACACAGTGCTGAGGAGGGTGCTGGTGCTGAGGGAGGCAGGAATGTTAGAATGTTCTCTTTGCTCGAGAGAACCAGAGATACTTCCTTAAGTATAAGGCAAGGGGGGCTGGGTGTTTTCGAGAGGCTCAGGGTGGCTGTTGTTGGCAGTAGGCATGCTGCTACCAAACTGGCCTCCCTGGTACGAATGGGATGGTCAATTCCCATAATGGCAGACACAGTGGATGGAACTAACCTAACTGGTGGGGGAAAGTCAACACTGGTTATAGAGACCCTATAGCTTAAGACTTGACCTCAAGAAGGCTCTCCTCCTCCCGTAGCCTCTCCTCCAGCCCAGAGCACCAGCCAGCAGCCCCGACTTGCACTCCCACTCTCACTGAGTCCTGTTCGTGGGAACACTCCTCCCCTGTGAGAAACCCTCTCCACCCTCCCGCCGCTGCCTGGGTTCAGGCCCCACCCGTACTTGTTCACGTTATGCTAGGAGCCTCCTGACTTCCTCCCTCTCTCTGTACTTGGCACACTGGTCTTTCTCAACTCAAGGCTGCTCATGCCACTTCTCTGCATATACTTTCAGTGGCTTTCCACTGCCCTCAGAGTGAAGTCCCCCCCCTCCCCGGGGTGTGCAAGCCAGCGGGTGACTGAGCTGGCCTTGCCTGCCCTTCTCCATCTCTGCACTCGTGCTATCCAGACCAGCCAGGCTGCTGCTGGCCCGTCCATTCATCGGCCCGATTCTCAGCCTCAATGTCTCTTCCTCTTGGTCTTGTTGGTCTGGTCAACAGTTGCTCCCCTTTCAAGTCTCAGCACTAGCAACATCTCTGTGACACTTTCCTGAGGCTCCCAGAGAACACTACTTCCCTCTTGTGCCCCCACTGTACCCAAGTCATCTCCCTGTCATAGTAAATCTGTTGTGTCCCAAGTTACCAGCTCCAGGTGCAAAACCTCACAGTTCCTTTCCTGGTGCATAGCCGTGCCTTTTCACTGTGCCCTACAAGGTGGAAGGGGCCAGGGAGCACTCTGAAACCTCTTTTATAGGAACACTGATCCCATTCACGAAGGCTCCACCCCTAGGACTTAAGCACCTCCCAAAGGCCCACCTCCTAATACCACCATCACTGGGGGTCGGATTTTAACATGACTCTTGGGGGGATACATTCAGACCATGGCAAGTATTATAATCAAGCGGTGAGATACTGTTTCTTTCCCTGGGCATGCAGCCCAGTCCCAAACATTCCAAGGCAACAAGCACTTTTGGCTTCAGAGAGAGAGCTGTGGCCTTTCAGGAGTGGGTATGCTGTGCTCTGAGGGGGCTGCCCACACAGCCCCAGGACAAGGCAAGCATCACACCATTTATCATAGAAATTGATTTTTCTCCAGCATGTATTACTAAGATATATCCATCTTACTTTGAACTTGGAATGTGCCGCAGCACAAAAATCACAATAAGCATTCAGCAGCAAGGTCAGCCAAAGGTATTGATGCTCAGAGACGTAAGTTGTTTCAGTCTGATCTCAGCGAGAATCACGAATGGCTCTGCAGTTTGCACAAAACTCCCTCCAGCCATCTCAGCCTTGTCTTGCGTGTCTTAAGAGCCAGAGTCAAGACCTACCAGTTCACAACCTTTTATTGGCCATCAGTCAGATTACTACACTTGTTAGAGGCCCTTAGAAATGTGGGTTGTAGCATAGCGCTCATTCCCACTTGCAGTACTTGCACGCTCACTCGTAAAGGCCTGTTTTTGAGCCTGTGTTCACACACAGGTCTTCCCTATGAGCTGAGCTTCCCAAGGCCTGAGACTGTGTCTTACTAGCATTCACTGCTTTCCTCACCCCTAGCACAGTTTGCAGCTCACAGCTCATGGTCAGGGCACACTCACTGGTGAGCAAATGAAGATTGGCAAGGCAGAGTTTGTAATCTATGTGCTGTGGAGATTTAATAATCCCATGAAAATTAAAATAAGATTGGGTTTCTCAGACATCTGCACTGTGGCTTTTCCATTTCTTTCCTGTTTCTTTCCATGTCCAGCCCTTGTATTAGACAATCTTCATTACATAAACCTGCTCAATCTGGCCTTGGACCCAGTCATAGCCCTTGCTAGACATAGCTGTAGTCAGATAGAAGAAACTATGTTTTCTTTAACTGGTATATAGAATCTAGAATTTACTATCTTTGAGGCTATCTGGGGTGCTAAGGAGGTTGAGCATGCCGCCTATTTGGGACATCAGACTTCTCTGGATTATAAACGAGGGAGCGGGACATCCTGATAACGATCCTTCCTTTGTTATGTGGGTGTTGTGTCTGGAGGTGGGTGGGATCACCAGGGGGTTACTTGGAAGTTACTGTGACTTTGGCCTATACGAAGTTGTGTGCCACCCCGTTGGCGTGGCTCAGTGGTTGAGCGTCGACCTATGAACCAGGAGGTCAGGGTTCTATTCTGGTCAAGGGCACATGCCTGGATTGTGGGCTCAATCCCCAGTGGGGGGCATGCAGGAGGCAGCTGATCAATGATTCCCTCTCATCATTGATGTTTCTCTCTCTCTCTCTCTCTCTCCCTCTCCCTCTCCCTTCTTCTCTGAAATCAATAAAAAAAATACTGGGGGAAAAAAAGTTGTGTGCCATCCCTATCAATTTGGGTTAGAATTTAGCTGGGCATTGCTTGGTTCACATGGTGTGGGACACAATGAGGTCAAAATAACCTCCCAAGACCCTACTTACCAAATGGTTCCTGATTTTCTTTACTTTATCCTCCGACTTAGCATGGCTATACGGAGAATAGGTTCTTGTGGCTGAAAAGCAAATCTGTGCCCTTTCGCAGCAGGCTTTATCAGTCCAGAGAAGGCACGGCATTTGATGTTCACCTGGAAAAGTAGTTTCCTATCGTTTAATCTTTATGTTCCTTTGATTATTGAGAGCAATATTTGCAGACAACAGTGCTCCACTTTGCTATATTGAATAATTCAAGTTTATTAATAACCAGCTAGATAGAAACCAGACACTCAAACATTACACTGGTTAAAATCATATGAATTTTAAGACCCTTACAGGGCAAACTGTGGAACATTTTAAAAATTCTTGAGCAAAGTGTGTGTAAATGGAATGATAAATTTCCCCAGCTGTTATGGAAATGCAGTGATTTGTATTAATAATCTGCCTGACTGCAGAATCCTGAATGAGCTCTGTGTTTTTACTTATATCCTTCCTTGTATATTGGCAGCTTGTCCCGAATATCCATTAGGCAGCCTTAAGCCTAGGGAACATGGATCTCTTTTTTATCCACGACAGAATCCTGGGTGTGTTGACAATGAGGGATTAGATGGAGAAAATTAGAGTTGAAAAGGAGAGGGAAGATGGAAGAGAGCTCTAAAGAAGACCTTTCAGCCGGGTACCTCTGGGTACTTCAGACTTGCTGTGGCTTCCCTTGACGTTTTGGCAGCACTCTCACTAAAACAGGCATTATTATGGACTCTGCTCTGTTGTGTGCTGCCGACTTAAAGGGCCAGAAGGAGCAGGAAAGCTGAGCAGGGTGCTTAGTCAGAGGAGGGGAGCTGGGTAGCAAGGGATCTGGGTAACAAAGAGGCTGTCTAAAGCCAAAAGCACTGGTTTCGCTAGAAATGAAGGCCGGCTGTTTGCAGTGTATTCACTGGGGCCCTGTGCTGTTGCTGCCACACCCCACAGAGGAGGCCAGGGCTCTCAGAACAGCCAATTCTGCAGGCTCTTACCTAGATCACAGCCTGCACCAGCCAGTTCCTCTTCAGGGGCTCTGAGGTGAGTTTAAATGAGGCATCTTCCTGAGAGGCATTTGGATTTTAATTGGGAACACTTAAAAAGGAATAGAACTCTTACTATTATTTTGTAAATATTGTTTCGTAAGTATAACATACATACAGAAAAGTACCTTGAATTTTCACCAGGCAATGTCAAACCCAGATCAAGGCTAAGCACCTTGTGCCACATCTGGATCACCCTGTTGTCAAAGGTAATGGCTTTTCTGATTTCTATAGCCACAGGTTAGTTTTCTGTGTGTTCAATGGCTTTGTAAGGTATATACCTTTTTTAAAAATCTGGTTTTGTTTGCTCAACATTATGTCTGTTAGAGTTATCAATGTTGTTGCTAGTAGCAGTGTTTATTTTTTCATTGCTGTATAGTATTCCATTTAAAAACCCCTCTTAATTTGCCCATTCTATTGTTGATGAACATTTTGGTGAGTATTCTTAAACATGTTCTTTCATCTACATATGAGCATTTCTTTTGGGTATATACCTAGGAGTGGAATTGCTGGGTCATAGAGTGTGCATATGTTTAATTGAGTAGATATGGACAAGTTCCAAAGTAGTTCCACCAATTTATATTCCTACCAGCAGTGTAAGTACCAGTAACTCCATACCTCACCAAAATGTGGTATTGTCAAATTTTTAATATTTGTTTGTTTTAATTTAGCCATTCTGATGGGTGGGTGACGGTGTTTCATTATGGCTTTAATTTACATTTCCAGGTGACTGAGCATCTTTACATAGATTATTTGGGTATGATCTTCTGTGTAGTGACTATTCAATTGAGAATAGATGTCTATGGATGGTCTATTTTTTTTAAATATATTTTATTGATTTTTTTACAGAGAAGAAGGGAGAGAGATAGAGAGTTAGAAACATCGATGAGAGAGAAACATCGATCAGCTGCCTCCTGCACATCTCCCACTGGGGATGTGCCCGCAACCCAGGTACATGCCCTTGACCGGAATTGAACCTGGGACCTTTCAGTCCGCAGGCCGACGCTCTAATATGGATGGTCTATTTATCTGCATATCACATATGTATATTATAGAATGATACACATAATTTTTAAAAGCATAATTGGGATAATGTAGGGCATAATTTTGCTTTTCTTCCCAATGATGGGAGTGACTGCCTCCCATTTATCTAAACAATATATGAGCCACCTGGACATCCTTACCGTAGCCCTAAAAACGCCATACCATGGGCATATGTCATGCATGGATTACCTGTACACAAAGGCAATGTGCCCCTCTTGTGTTTTCAGAGGCATTTGAATATTTCTCCCATCCTTGTGTTTTCCTGGGTAGTGGAGTGTCTTTTATTTTAATGAGGTGACTCCTGATGGCAGGTCTGGGTGGGGTGGGAGGGCAAACAGCGCTACTACCCCCTGAGTCTCACTGGACTGTAGGAACAAAGTGTCTTTGTGAGGAGGTTCGTTGGCTAATCAGATGGTGTTGAAGATCTAGA
This sequence comes from Myotis lucifugus, assembly GCF_000147115.1. Classification (NCBI taxonomy): domain Eukaryota; kingdom Metazoa; phylum Chordata; class Mammalia; order Chiroptera; family Vespertilionidae; genus Myotis; species Myotis lucifugus. The sequence goes on along the minus strand of NW_005871048.1, from coordinate 44,039,676 downwards.
CGCAGCCAGCTTGACCACCATAAGGCAATGCATCTGAGTTCGGCCTGTGGCCTGCACAGTTGACCTCGTTGTGTGGGCTCTGGGATGAAAGTGAGCATTGGATTCATGCTTGTTTTGTCTCTGAAATGCCCAGAAGGCCCTCCCTTGGGCTGGGTGGTATTCTGCTTGGGCAGTAGCTTTGCAGACCGCACGTTTCTGGGAGTACCTGACAGAGGTGGAGGTCCCGTGGAGTGGTGTCTCCAGCCTGGTGCTGTTGGGGCTCCATCCGAGTGGGGTCCAGCTCTCTGCCTGTCCACTGGGTCAGCAGGGTATAAATTGGCAGCGCCGTTGAGAAGACAGCCTGACATGGCTGCAGAAATGTGCTAAGCTGGGAGTTTCCTGCTACATGTCACTGGGGGGCTGTGGCCGAGGTCTCTCCTGTGGTGGACGGGGCCTCCTTCCTCTTACACTGACAGTGAGAAGACACTGTCCTGCCTCAGCAGTATGGGGCCGTGGCCCGGAGGGGAGCTCCAGGGGGCTCTGTGCCCGGTGGAAACATCTCCCGTGCTGGGCTCAGAGCTCCGGGCATCTGGAGGAGGGCTCTGCAGCCCACATGCGCGGACACCTGGGATCTTGTTAGCAGGTGCAGTAGGTGTGGGGAAGCCCACGATTCTGAATTTTAACAATTCCCAAGTGAGGCTAATGCTGCTGGGTCTGGGACTACAGGCTGAGCAGTGAGGGGCTAGCGTAGAGGGTCTCAATGTTGTGTGGGCCACCCAGCAGCAGCAGCAGCATCCCGGGGGCTTTCTCAAAATGCAAACTCTTGGGCTTAACCCTGGATATATTGCCACAGGAACTGTGGAGGTGACCCCCCTGCAATCTGTGGTCTAACAAGCCCTCCAGGTGATTCTGATGTTTGCGAACCACGGGGTTAGGGCACAGGCCCACTTTTTAATCTGATGCCACCGATGTATGTTTTCTCCGGACTAACAGAGGAGAAACTTTTAGAATATTCAAGTGTCTGTGTAACGGCCAAGTTTGAATAGAAAGTTTCTTGAGCGGATCACCCCTCCTGACACCACCTTCCCACACTTGCTGTTCCCATTTGGCTAACAGCTGTGAAGAAAGAAGAGGCAGAAAGATTTTTATTCTATTCCAAAAGAAGTTCATGTTCACTTCTTTTTTTTTAAAATATATTTTATTGATTTTTTACAGAGAGGAAGGGAGAGAGATAGAGAGCTAGGAACATCGATGAGAGAGAAACATCGATCAGCTGCTGCCTACACATCCTATTGGGGATATGCCCGCAACCAAGGCACACGCCCTTGACCGGAATTGAACCTGGGACCCTTCAGTCCGCAGGCCGATGCTCTATCCACTGAGCCAAACCGGTTTCGGCCATGTTCACTTCTTAAACCTCACATGACACTGAATGTTATACCTGAAGAAGTGAAGGTTCCTCTGCTCCGACTCCCCCCATTTCCTGGGGGAAGTAACCACTGCTCTCAATTTGACATGGAACCTCAGACCTTTTTTTTAATTTTTTTTTAAAAAAAATTGATTTTTTAGAGAGAGAGGGAGAGGAAGAGAGAGATAGAAACATCAATGATGAGAATTATCTATTGGCTGCCTCCTGCATGCGCCCTACTGGGGATCTAGCCCACAACCTGGGCATGTGCCCTGACCAGGAATCGAACCTGGGACCTCTTGGTTCCTGGGTGGACACTCAACCACTGAGCCACACCAGTGGGCTGCACTGTATTTTTGTTTTTGCACAAGTAAAGGATTATACACAGACACACTAGAGAATCCATTTTTAACTACAAAAATTATCGTGCCCTGCATATTGTTCTCCAATTTGTTCATCATATCTCACCGTCTTCCACGGGGATGTGGAAGTTTCTGAAAACCTCAGGGCCACAGGGGAGCCAGCTCTGTGATCACCCATGTTGGTGGGGAGGTGCCCTGCCAGGGCTCTGCCCCACGGTGAGCTCCCAGTGGGGAGCAGGGCACGAGGGCTCCCTGCCTTGGCTGGGCTACACTCCATCTGATACACCAGCTCCCTCTGATGTTGCCCGGGAGAGGGGCAGTTAGCATACCGCGTCTCATTGCCTGCTTCTCCTCCCCTCTGTCCTTCTTTCTA
>NW_005871048.1:44031414-44037192 GCF_000147115.1 Myotis lucifugus | reverse complement strand
TTTGTATGGAATCCTATCCAGCAATGAAAAAACAAACTCTGCTGCTAGCATCTCCATAGATAACTGCAACAGACATAATTTTGAACAAGCATATCCAGATTTTTAAATAAGGTATATCAGTACTTATCCAGGATTTTAAAAAGATTCCCAGGTGATTCTAATGTGCAGCCAAGGTTGAGAACCACTGCTCTAGGCTGCGCTTCCAGGGTGACTCCCGGAACAACTCTGCAGAATTAGCTCACAGAGGGTGCTGGGGCTGCTGGGAAGTCAGGAAACCTCTGTCTCGAGCACAGGGCCCCCGGCCCCAGCCAGCATCGAAGCCAGTGCAGTGTGGTGCCCCGTGTTCTGCCAGCGGAAAAGCCACCGCACCGGGGATCTGCAAACCTGTGGTGTCTGCTGGGTGGAAGGCAGGTAACGGGGAGCCTGAGCTCTAAGGGGATTGGGGAATGCCATCTTGTTTCCAGCCTCTTCTGTGTGCAGCGGGGCTACCTGGGGTGGGGGTGGGGTGGGGTGGGGTGGGGTTGTGGAATAGAGATGTGAGACACGATGTACACACAGAAAACCAAGGGCTAGATAGAACGAAGATAAAACCATGCTGTTTAATATTCCCCCAGTACTCTGGCAATTCCACAGCCTTAGCATTTAAACTCTTCCAGAGCTCTCCGGGGTTCAGAAGTTTCCCAGGCATTATGGAGAGTGATGCATCCTTTATGCGTCCTCCACCAAATGCTCAGTGCCACATCTCCAGGCCAGATCAAGGTACTGAAGGGACCTCAGGATAAAAAAGGAGAGTTGCCTGGATTTTGGGGGCTGTATGGTCTAGTGGTGAGTTGGACTCATAGGAGCCACCCAATAAGAACAATCACTGTTAAGCAACGGCGCTGTACAGTTTTGTGGTTGCTGTACACACATCATCTCATTCTTGCCTCATAATAGCCCGACAGGTGAGGGTTATTTATCCTTTGGACAGGTGAGCCACCTGAATTTCAAAGGGGTCACAGCTAGCACATGGCAAGGCTGGGATTCGATCCCAGAACTGGTTCCTGTCAAAGTTAACGCTTTTTTCACCTTATCTCACTGATTCCCATAACTGCCTAAGCGTTGGGACACAAGCACACATTCAGCCTAATTGCATTTTTACAGACTTAAACCAGGATTAGAAATGATGGTGTGTGGGTCAAATCGAGTCTGGTGTTTTGTAAGCACAGTGTTGTTGGAGCAGAGCCATGCCTGTTTGTTTACGTGTTGTCTACACAGGTTTGTGCCACCACAGCAGCACCTGAAAAGCAGGAAATATTTACTGTCTGGCCTTGTACCAAGTGTGCCCCGATTTAAACAATTTCAAGCAGATTCCTTTTCATTCCTTATCTTTCAAATAAGAGCACAACAAACCGATTATCTGAGGACTTACTCTCTGGTGGTGCCTACTTGGGAGCTGTCCCAGGCATACTCAATTACGTGAAGAGGAACGTTTGCAGCGAAGAGCACATGGTCTTAGGGAAATGTGTGCTCGAGTCCTGGTCCCGCCACATACTAGTTCTATGGACTGTGAGAAATTGCTTAATCTGTTGGTTCTCATTTATTCATGCATTAATTCAAAACTATTTATTGAGTACCTACTATGTGCCAGTTACTATTCTATATGCTGGGGACCAAGTAGTGAACTAAACACAAAAATCCCTGGTGCAGTTGACATTCCACCAGGTGGAGGCAGACACTAAAAAAAGAATGAAAAACGTATAACACGAAGATGACAATCGGTGTCATGAAGAAAAATAAAACAAGAAAGAGGGGCAGAAAATTTCAGGGCAGGGAGCGAGGGTGTAGACAGGCTGCAATTTTAAGTTGGGTGGTCAGAGAAGCCCTCGGTGAGGAGGTTTGATATTTGAGTAAAGACCAGAAGGAGAAGGAGTAAAATCTCTAAGAAAGAAGAGTCAGGTGAGGTGAGAGGAAGAGCAGGGCCTGAGGCAGAAGTGTGTCCATGTGGAAGGAATAGCAAGGAGGCCGGAGGGGCTGGAGAAGAATGAACAAAGGGGTGCATCAGGAGAGGAGGCCTTCATGGTGCCGGGGACCCTCCCATCTAAGGTCTTATGAGTTACTGTAAAGATGTTGGCTTTCACTTTTAATGTGATGGAAAGCCAGTGCAGAGCTTTTGAGGAGAGAAGGACATAACCTGATTTCTGTTTTAAATCAGGGGATGGGGAACGTCTGGCTCGTGGGCCATACAAGACCTGTGAAATCATTTGGTCTGGCCCTGCCAAGACATTAAGGGTGTTCATTAAATATTTGACTAAATATAGCAGGCTAATTTTTAAGTAGATAATTTTGTATGGCCCTCAAATGATATGATAAATACCCAAATGGCCCTTGACAGAGAAAAGGTTCCCACCCCTGTTTTAAATGGTCCACTTGGGGTACTTAGTTGGGAAGAGGCCAGGGTGGAGGCAGCGCCACCTGTGAGGACCTGTGAGGAGGCTACCACAGTGATAACAGGGTTTTAGATCAGGGCGGCAGTGGTGAGTTGGTGAGATGTGGTTTGACTCTGGAAATATTTTGAAGGTAAATCCAACAGGATTTCTTGACAGACTAGATGTGGGGCATGAAAAAAATCAAAGTTCATGGTCTACACACCTAGGAGGATGGGTTGCCCGTAGCCAAGATGGAGAGACAGCAGGTGGGCAGGTGTGCGGGAAAGAGTGGGGTTTGGTTTTTGGATGTGCTGAGTTTGAGATGCCCATTAGTCATGTGGGGAAGTAACGAGGCAAATGGATAGATGAATCAAGTACTTGGGATCATGTTATGGAGGGTATGCTGTCCAGAGTGTGACCATAGGAGTGAGTGGCTGAGGCAGAGTGGGGGGTAAGATTGTAAGCCCCTGAAAAGACAGAATATTGGCAAGATCATCCATGTGGATATTAAAATCACCAAGGATTTCTGTAAGAGTACTGTTGGAGAGAGTGGCAGTGAGCCAAGAGCGAACTCTTAGAGGAATGAGGGGAGTAATGATGGGCAGGGGGGCAGTAGATGACCGCAACAGGTGGGGGAATGGTGTAATGACCTAAGGCAGGGGTCCTCAAACTACGGCCCGCGGGCCACATGCAAATACAAATATTGTATTTGTTCCCGTTTTGTTTTTTTACTTCAAAATAAGATATGTGCAGTGTGCATAGGAATTTGTTCATAGTTTTTTTTTAAACTATAGTCTGGCCCTCCAACGGTCTGAGGGACAGTAAACTGGCCCCCTGTTTAAAAAGTTTGAGGACCCCTGACCTAAGGTATAAAGCCCAGAGGTGCAAGGTCAGGAAGAAGAAAGGCCTAGAAATGGCAGCGAGCAGCAGCCCCGCCTGCAGTCCAGGGCGTGAGGGTGTGAGGGAGAACATGGCCACCAGCCTGAAAGGGCTGCTGGAGAAGCCGTGCCCTCAGGTTTCAGTTGAGTGAGAGGTGAGGGCTATGGTCCCAGAGGAGGCCGAGCTCGCAGGGATTTGGCTGAGCTGGTGGTGCGATCTGGCAGGTGCAGTGGAGGATTTCAGGAGTTGGGGTAGGTGATGGTAGGAAATGGGGGATCAGAAAAGGGAATGGACAGATACTTCGGAACCCTTGTGGTGATGATGTAGGGGGGATAAAGTACCTGGTGGTCACCAGGCCAAGGGTGGTATCCAAGTGTGAATAATGGGAGGAAGGGCGGGCCAGGCAGCCTGGCCAAGGCATGCTGAGTTCTGGCTCCTACCAAGGATGGTGCTGAAGCTGGAGAAAGGTCATCTTTGGGGGTGTAGAGCTCCCTCTCAGTGCCTGGAGACAGGGGGCTGCCTCTGCTCTCCTGCTCTCAGAGGCATGGAGGCTACAGCAAGGAACAGAAAGGACTCATCTAGCCTGGGAACAGGGAGCCTGCTGAGATGTCCTTCCTGGGCTTGGAGGGCGGCCTGGATGTCAGCAGTTCGTGGCAGTTCACGGCTCCTCTTCAGTCTTAGCAACTTGAATTGCAAAAATTTTGCAACCAACTTGCAGTCCTTCTTGCTCTCTGTTCAAATTTTGGATTTGGAATGGCTGACCTGACAGAATCAGGTGGCACAAACGTGTTTCCTGGGAGCCACCTTTCTAGATTGTGGGGCAAAGATGGGGGAGTTCGGGAAGATGAGAAAGTGATTGTGAGTTGGACAGACCTTGCTGAAGTGACTAATTCACTGAACTTAAGATTCTCATCCATTGCTCGGCTGGAGTGGCTCAGTGGTTGAGCATCAACCTATGAACCAGGAGGTCATGGATTGATTCCCAGTCAGGGCAAATGCCTGGGTTGTGGGTTCGATCCCCAGTGTGTGGTGTGCAGGAGGCAGCTGATCAATGATTCTCTCTCATCATTGATGTTTCTGTCTCTCTCTCTCTCCCTCTCCCTCTCCCTTGCGCCCTCTGAAATCAATAATAAAAAAAACCCCCACATATTTAAATCTTAAAAACAAGATTCCCATCCATAAAATGAAGAGCAATAATAATATTTGCCTCATTCAGTTGAGGTGTAGATTAAATGAGATCACATATAGGCAAACATTTAGCATAGTGCCTGGTACCTGTTGGCACTTCATACATATTAGCATTGCTTTTAGGTTCATGGCATGGAGTAATTTGTCATCAAGCTGAGGCACAGATTAGAGTTGCTCCTGCTGTGTGTGAGTCACTCAGCTAGTGAGGAAGCTGGGAGAGGCACATGTGCTGGACCAGCTGGGGGCACTGGGGTCTGCCAGGTGCCCACCAGGACTCCCAGCAATGGGCGCTGACATTTCAGTGTGGCTTTGTTGTACTTTACTGGGTCTGAAGGGGCATTGCATTTCTATTTGTATTGTATTGCTTTTATTGGGGAATGCTATCCTATAAAGAATGGCTTGAAATGGGGACCCCTGATGGTCTGGCGACTCATGCTCAGCTAATGCCAAGGGTCTCTGATGGCCTTTTGGTGCTGTCTGCTATGGCAGCCCCTTCATCTCCCTGACCTTCTCCACTGACCTCTACTAGCCTGCTTTTGTCTGGTTACCCCCTCAGTTTCTATTAGGACAGATCTTGAATGCGAGCAGCCATGCATTCACTTCTTGGATAAGAATTTTAGTTCTTTTATTTAGAATTTATTGGCTTATGTGTCTATCTGAGCACTCGTGGATAAATGCGGGCATGATGCAGAGGTGTGCCCTCCATTGCATGCTTTAAAGAGATCATAATTATACTATTGGTAAGAAAATGTGGTGTGTGCTGGAATAATTTTGGTTCGTGCTGAGAAATCCTGAGGACGCTGTGTACGTTACTGAGTCTGTAATGTATTATTGAAGAGGAGACTCTTATAATTCAGATCACACTAAATTGCAGCGACCGCAAGGTCGCCAAGACCCCTCCCACGATCTCCTCCGCACTGTTCAGGTAGCAGAGAGTGCTGAACTGTGGTGTCAAATGCTGATTTTCCTGATTCCTTGCTTTATTGCTGTAAAACATGGGCACAGTTTGGGGGAAATAAACTGCTATGGAGCTGAGGAGCAAAAGCCCCAAGGCAGTTTTGACATGAGTCATAAATAACACACAATTTTAACTTGGGAAATATATGACTTTAGAAATTCTTGGGGTATGTTACTGATGATATTATTTGATCAGTTTCTTCCAATTTTTCCTATCAGATGTTGAAAAGAGTAGATAAGTGACTGTAGACAGGTGTTTTAAAATAGATTATTAAAAAATATTGGAATTTGTATGCCTACCCTCCAGTGACAGACCAGGTTTCTGAAGCCAGGTGACATTTCCTTA
>NW_005871048.1:44019616-44031083 GCF_000147115.1 Myotis lucifugus | reverse complement strand
GAGCAGTCCATTAGGGTAAACATGATAGAAGCATTGAATTTTGTGTAGTGGGAAAGATTGCATCGTCACAGACCGTAAGATGTAGAGTCTCCATTTAACTCTACACTGAAAAATAAAGAGTGAGCCTGCTTTGTTCCCTGCCCTCTTGCCCTGTGTTGGATCCCGTTTCTCAGCCATGCTGGGTCATGGCCATTCAGACAGCTCCTGGGCCCCAGTGGGGTGACTTCCTAGCAGCTTTCTCACAAGCCGTCGAAAGAGAATAGACAGTGTTTATAAATGTACTAGGTGTATTGGTTAATAATGCGGATTTTGTAATCAAAGAAAACACGATAATTTCAAGAGAAACATCAAAAGTAATGTCCATTGCTAGCTACACATTGGGAGAAATGTTATCTTTCAGGTAATTTGTGGATACCTTCCCAATAGAACTTCTCTTGTTTTGAGGCAAACCATTCAGAGACCCAATTTTCCACTTCTTCGTACGTTTTGAAGTGCTGCTCAGAAAGTGCGTGTGCCATCAATCAGAACAAGTGGTAATCTGAAGGGGCAAGGTCGGGTGAATACGGCGGGTGGGTTAATACTTCCCAGGCAAGATCTTTTAACGTGTCTTTAACTGGTTTTGAAGTGTGTGATGGTGCGTTATCATGAAGCAAAATTACTTTGCCGTGTCTTCTGGCACATTCTGGTCATTTCATGATCAAAGCGTGATTCAAGTTGATTATTTGTTGTCGGTAGTGAACAGTGTTAACGTTTCACCTGGTTTTAGAAGCTCATAATACACCACACCTTCCTGATCCCACCAAACGCAGAGCATTGTTTTCTTTCCGAAGCGATTTGGCCTTGCAGTCCATGTTGATGGTTGAGCTGGATCAACCATGACTTTGTGCATTTGGGATTCTCAAAATAAATCCACTTTTCATCGCCAGTCACAATTGGATGCAAAAAAGACTTTCTGTCATGCCACTGAAGCAACATTTTACTGATGACTTTTCGGTTTTCCATTTGTCTTTTGTTCAGTTGATGTGGCACCCATTTTCCTTCCTTTAAAATCTTTCCCATTGCTTGTAAATGATCGGAAATTGTTTGCTGAGCAACATTTAATCTTTCTGCAAGTTGTTTTTGAGTTTGACACGCATCTTCACCCAATAATGCTTGTAATTGTTGGTCTTCAAACTTTTTTGGTTGACCTGGATGTTCTTTGTCTTTCACATGAAAATAATCACTTTTAAAGCATTTAAACTAGTGTTCACAAGTATCTTGAGATGGAGCATGTTCACCATAAGCTTCCCAAAGTATTCAGCAGCACTTTTCTTCAAAATAAAGCAATGAATTAAAACTTCCCGCAAATGCTCTTTTTTGGGCACGAAATTCAACATTTTTAAGTGTAAAAATATCTATGATGTAACACCTTCAGCAAATTTGACATATGAAGTTTTGAAGCTTGTTGTCAATACAACAAAATAGCATACATATCAAATCGCATATATATCAACATATGTGTAACTCCATCTATTGAAAAAAATCCACATATTGATGGGTACACCTGGTATATCTGGCGCAGGATCCAACCGGAATTGGGATGCCCATTCACGGGTGGGCCAGACCAGTTTTCCTATGGGCTTATCAAAGCTGGTGCCAGTGTGAAGACTAAAGCTACAGTAATCCCAGGGGTTTAGCCACCATTTGGCTCCACACAGAGGTCCGTCTACCCCTAAGAAGACAGCATGAATTCCAAGTCTAATTCTGAGTTCCTGTCCCAAGAAAACAGCTGCCATTTATGTGAGATTTGACATTCCTTCTTCAAAACCAGGCTATTATAATCCCCATGGATTAGTTGGGATGTACACTGAGAGCTTTAAGATAATTGCTTTCATTTCCTTCATTGGACTCTCTCACCTCCATGCCTTTGCACGGGCTCTTCCCTCTGCCTCGATCACCCCTCTCACTAGTCTTTCTCCTGGTTCATTTCTACTTGTCTTTAGGACTCAGCATAGAGGTAGCTTCTCTCAGGAGCCTCACTTAGATGCTCTTCTAGACCCCATGCTTCTGCTAGTGCAGCCTTTCCCACTCTCCACTGGAATTTGGCTTGTAGAACTGCCGCTACCAACTAGATTATAAATGATCTTTTCAACAGTTTAAAAATTGTTTATTTTTTACATTTAAATCCTTAATTCATATTGATTTTGTTTTGGTGTGAGGCAGGGCTCTAACTTTATTGTCCTAACATTTACAGAAGAATCCTTCCCTGAACCTTTTCCTTACCGATGCTGAGAAGATCAATCACTACATACACCCATTCAATTTTTATTATACTGCCTGCAGTGGTTGATGCTGGGGAAGATAAATGAATGAGATACTGCTTCTGACCTCAAGAACCTTGCATTCTGTTGTAAAAGACCTAAATACTACCAATCATTAGTCAGATAATATGAAATAGTCATTTTTGTAGGTTAAGAATGGTCAAATATTGACAATTTCATACAGTTTAATTCAATCCAATACAAAATAAACACAGTATGTTAACTTGTATTTCTCTGAAAATGGAGCCCAAGACAAGCACATGCACAGAGGTACTTTATTTGGAAATGATTCCAGGGAGCAGTGGTAAGAGGGTACTGGGGGAGTCAAACAGGGATGGAGAGAAAAACAATATGGGAGGATGGTTTGGAGTTGGCCACTGCTCAAGCCATTGGTGCTCGGTTTGCTGGAACTTCTGAGGAGCTTTATGACAAAAGGGGAAATTTTACCCATGAGTGGCCCCAGAGGTGTTTCTTCCAGTTGGCCCAAGCATATGTCCACTGGGTGCCTGTGGCTGTTCCAATCTTGGATTCAGAGAAGGGCTGGGCCAGCAAGTGAGAGGTAAGTCATGTAGGCTGAGGAGAGGGGCCGCCAGATCACACCTGCATGAAGCTGGTTGATGTGAGCTGGGACTAGTTGCATCAGTGGCTGGAGTAAGACAGGGGGCTGAGAGGATGTGTTGGATGCAAACATCGGTAGGTTTAAGGAGGAATGGTTAATTCTGTGGAAGCTTGGCTGGTAAGGAATAGGGGTAGGGACTAGGGAAACAGAAGAAGGGAGGATTGAGTTGAGTCTTCAAGGACTCCTTGGTCCCCTCTAGGCGGAAGGTTGCTGGGAGTGGGTCTTTCAGGTAGAGAGAGCAGCCTAGGCACAAGAGGCAGGAGAGAACATTGCACATTTGGGAAACTTGAAGTATGTGGGAGGTAGGTTGTGGCTGGAGAGAAAGACAGAAGGTGTATCTCTAAAACATTGTTATATACAAAACTAAGTTTATCAGCACTACCCTAGATGTCCACGTGTAGGAGAAAGGGTTGGATCACAAACTATGTCCACCATCATCTTCCTATGATATTATCTCACTCACATTAGTGTCCTGCTCAGAAACCTTCAGAGACTTACCAATGTTTTATAATAAGTTTTCAATTCTTTGCCTGGAATTCAAGACTCGATGCTTGCACCCATGCCCTAAATAAACCCACTGTTCAGTCAACCTATTTTGTATGGGTTTTAGAATATTTCATTACAATAATTGGTATCAACATTGGTTGTGTGATATGCACTGTTCTAGGCACTTAATACAATATTCTTTCTAGTTCTCATAAGAACACAGCATGGTTGGCTATATTATCATTCTTACATATAAAAAAATTTAGGCTCAGTAATGTTATGTAGCTCTCCTAACTTTGCACAGCTAGTAAATAGCAGAACTAGGATTTGAACCCATTTAGCCTACGTTATCCCCCCACCACACCATACTATCCCTGTCAATATGAGCATTTCAGCCTCTGCCGGTTTTGCACATGCTGCTATTCCTCCAGTGGTATGGTGGTGAATGTTTCACAACTGGCTTTCTCTTTGTAGCTCTGGTTGATATTTTTATTTACATTAATCAACATGTCAGAATTTCACTGTTTATTGATGACATGAGGGGACTTCTTTGCTGAATCAACAATTTTCAAGTGCTGGAAGATGTCTTCAATTGTTTGGTGTCATTTACAATGTAATAACTACCAACATGATATATTTCAATGTTCAATCTGCATTATTAATATTTTCCTTAAGTCTAAACAACCAACAAAACAACAAATCCAGCCCTGATTCCTAGCATTTGCATATTTCTGTTGTGTAAGTGCTCCTAGCATGAGTTAGGAAGAGATGCGCAGCAGCACATGATATTATATAGTATTTCCATTATACAGATGTAATAGATGTAAACGACCTCAAGAGCATAGACAACAGTGATATGCAGTAAAATAGTAGGAAATGATCAGTCCTGAGTATTTACTTATATAATAGTATACAATATTAAATGATTTATTATATGTATAAATTAATTTATAAATAAAATATAAGTCACTTAATTGTAAGCTTTTATAATTTAACTAGAAGCCCAGTGCACGAAATTCGTGCACTTGGAGGGAGGTCCCTCAGCCTGGCCTGCACCCTCGCAGTCCGGGAGCCCTCAGGGGATGTCTGACTGATGGCTTAGGCCCGCTCCCCATGGGCCGTCAGTCAGACATCCTTAGCACTGCTGTGGAGGCAGGAGAGGCTCCCGCCATCGCCACTGTGCTTGCCAGTCATGAGCCCAGCTTTTGGCTGAGCGGCACTCCCCCTGCAGGAGTGCACTGACCACCAGGGGGCAGCTTCTGCATTGAGTGTCTGCCCCCTGGTGGTTAGTGTGCATTGTAGCGACCGGTTCCGCCATTGGGCTGAAACCGGCTCTCTGACATCCCGCAAGGGGTCCCGAATTGTGAGAGGGCGCAGGACAAGCTGAGGAACCCCACCAGTGCACGAATGGGGCCGGGGAGGGATGCGGGAGGTGGGCCAGCTGGGGAGGGACCATGGGAGGGCTCCAGGGCATGTCTGGCCCGTCTCACTCAGTCCCGATTGGTCAGACCCCAGCAGCAAGCTAACCTACCAGTTGGAGCATCTGCCCCCTTGTGGTCAGTGCATGTCATAGCAATTGGTCAACCAGTCGACGGTCTGCCCCCTGGTGGTCAGTGCACGTCACAGCGAGCAGTTGAATGGCCTTAGCATATCATTAGCATATTACACTTTGGTTGAACGGCCAACCGGACACTTAGCATATTAGGGTTTTATTATATAGGATTTCTAGTAATGGTTGCATTTATTTTTTACTTTTTAAAAATATTTTTGTTAATCCTCACCCGAAGATATTTTCCCATTGATTTTTAGGGAGAGTAGAAAAGAGAGAGAAAGACAGAGAGAAACACATCAATTGGTTGCCTCCTGCACAAACCCCTACCAGGTCCACAGGCTGATGCTATATCCACTGAGCCAAACTGGCTAGAGCAGTGGTCGGCAAACCGCGGCTCGCAAGCCACATGCGGCTCTTTGGCCCCGTGGTATGGGCCACGAAGTTTCAATCGCACTGTACGTGTGTGCCCGCACGTGGTATTTTGTGGAAGAGCCACACTCAAGGGGCCAGTTTGCCGACCACTGGGCTAGGGCATTTAACAACTGGCTGGCAATATTTCTGAAAAATGTAACTACCAGCTCCCACACAGTGCGAGCTGGCTCCCGCACACACCTCTGCTTTTCCCCTCTCCACTGACCCAAATTCAACCCAATCTTCGAGGTCCAGCCAAAATTCAACTTGCTACAAAACCTTCCAAGTACACCCAAGCCTTCTTTTCCACAAACCCTTCAATCTTTTAAACTGATACAGTCCTTAACACCTGTTATAATACAGTGGCCTTGACTTACGAGTGTCCCGACTAACGAGTTTTTTGAGATACCAGCTGTCTCTCCGCCGATTTTTTGCATTGAGTGGATAGAGTAATTTGAGTTAACGAGCTCCTTAACGAGCTCAGTCTCGGAACGAATTAAACTCGTAAGTCAAGGCCCCACTGTATTGTTCAGTTCTGTCTTTTGTTTTTAGTTAATGTCTTTCACCAACAGTATGGTCAATTCTGTGAGGGTAGGGAACTTGCTTAGCAGCCTTTGCATTTTCTGACAATACTTAGCATCATCCTTACTCCTGAGGTACTGGACCTTCTGCTGTTGATTTAGTTGCTTTTTGGATAAATTACCCATATGCAGTTGTACAAGCTCCATTTGTTCCCATCTCATAAAGATGAGCACAAAACTACAAATCAGGTTCCAGGCTAATGGTAGTTCATTGTGTTTGCATAGCTCATACTCCACTGACTTTGGGGGTTGCAAACTCACTCAGCGTGACCTTGGCATGCACTGCTCACATCTCCAGACTCAATTTCTTTGAAAAGACCATCCTTTGGCCCTCAGAGACCTGCCGGCCCACATCCACGCATCATTACTGCATGGCATTACTTGCCTCCCCTGAGTCACCTCGTCCTTTTCGTATGCGGGAGTTGTGTCTACCTGTTGAATTTTGCATGAAAACCCAATGGATAGAAGCTCTGAGCTGAATTCTATATCTTGTTCCTTGCTGAGTTTCCATGAATATAAAACACCAGCACAAAGGGGAGAGTCAGCAGGTAGAGATCAACACTATCCATATTTAATGGAAAGGGAGTCTGAGTTCATAGATGGGAAAACCATGTTAGAAGGTCAAGTTCAATAACTTGCCCATCTTGCTGAGTGAGCTTCTAGCAAAAAAGAAATAAATATGGCAAATTTTCATGGGTTGTGTTTTAAAGTAGTACCATCATTTTATTTTTATTATTCTTTTGAAATATATTTTTATTGATTTTGTACAGAGAGGAAGGGAGAGAGATAGAGAGTTAGAAAATCGATGAGAGAGAAACATCGATTAGCTGCCTCCTGCACACCCCCTACTGGGGATGTGCCTGCATGTACCTTGGTTGTACCTTGGAATCGAATCTGGGACCCTTCAGTCCGCAGGCCGACGCTCCATCCACTGAGCCAAACTGGTTAGGGCTACCATCACTTTAATTCCTAAGGGGAAAAAATCAAGCAAGTAAGGGATTTAATAGCAATGGATAATAAGGAAATTTCCCTTACCTACAAAAGCAGGGACAGGGACACACATCCTTCACAAGAATCTGAGCTTTCCTTCAAAGTAATGTTTTGGGTTTCTTTGGATATATTCCCAAAAGAGGAATTGCTGGGATATAAGGCAGTTCCATTTTTAATTTTTTGAGGTAAATCCATACTGCTTTCAACAGTGGCTGCACCAGTCTGCATTCCCATCAACAGTGCATGAGGGTTCTCTTTTCTCCACATCCTCGCCAACACTTGTTGTTTGTTGATTTATTGATGGTAGCCATTCTGACAGGTGTGAGGTGACATCTCATTGTGGTTTTAATTTGCATTTCTCTGATGGTTAGTGATGTTGAGCATCTTTTCATATATCTATTGGCTGTCTGTATGTTCTCTTTGGAGCGAGTCTATTCATTGCAGTATTACTTACAATAGCCAAGATTTGGAAGCAGCCCAAGTGCCCATCAGTAGATGAGTGGATAAAAAAAGCTGTGGTACCTTTACTACTCAGCCATAAAAAAGAAGAAAATCTTACTTTTTGGGACAGCGTGGATGAACCTGGAGAGTACTATGCTAAGTGAAATAAGCCAGTGGGAGGAAGACAAGTACCAGATGATTTATTTCACTCATATGTGGGATCTAATGAACAAAATAAACAAAGTAGAAACAGACTCATAGATACAGAGAACAGACTGAGAGCTGTCAGGGGAGTTAGGTAAAAAAGGTGAAGGGATTAAGCAAAAACAAAACAAAACTCAGACACAGATAACAGTATGGTGATTACCAGATGAAAAGGGGGTTGGGGAGGTAGGCGAGGATAAGGGGAATAAATGGTGATGGAAGGAGATTTGACTTAGGGGGAGTGAACACACAATACAATATATAGATGATGTATTATAGAATTGTACACCTGAAACCTATATAATTTTATTAACCAATGTCACCCCAATAAATTTAATTTAAAATATCTGAGCTCTCAGACTGGGCTGATGCAGATCCCCACCATTCTTTCTTGGTAAGAGGAAGACGCTGAAATACCCACAGTGTCTCCCCTCTGCCAGAAAGTCAAGGGCTACAAGGGAGAGAGGCCCGAAGCCAGAGGCCCAGTGGTCTCCTTACCCGTCACTGGATGTGTGGCTCCCTCTGTGAAACCCACAGTTGCGCTTAGCAAGGTCTCCCAGTGACAGCATGGCCCAGAACAGTTTCTTCCCTGGTCCCAGTGGTTTCTGACATCTTTCTGAGGAAACTACTCCAGTGGCAACATGATCAGTAGCAATAGCCTCAGTTACAGCACCCGCAGGTCTTGGTAGCTGTTGTTTGCAGAATCCTTTCTGGGGTTCCTGGGATCTCCCCTGTGTCTCCAGGCTTCTCCAACAGGTGCCAGATCTCTGGAGCTGGGCAGCCATCGTCACTCTCTCAGTATCAGATACACAAATAAAAACACTGGTAGAATAACTCTATCAACAAATAAAACATGGAGTCCCACCATCACCCCCTGTTTCTAGTCACACACACTTCCTTTGCATTGGACTTAGAGCACCAATGAGTATCTTGCCAGAAAGATCTAGCAAGTTCCCAACTTGCACTCAGTGTGGCTATGGGTTGCATTCTTGTGCTCATAGCTGCTTGCTCTTTAAAATAGTGGTTCGCTCTAACCAGTTTGGCTCAGTGGATAGAGCGTTGGCCTGGGGACTGAAGGGTCCCAGGTTCGATTCCAGTCAAGGGCATGTACCTTGGTTGCAGGCACATCCCCAGTAGGAGGAGTGCAGGAGGCAGCTGATCGATGTTTCTCTCTCATTGATGTTTCTAACTCTCTATCCCTCTCCTTTCCTCTCTGTAAAAAAATCAATAAAATATATTTTAAAAAAAATAGTGGTTCATTTGCTCATTCATTCAACCGCCGCCCAATATTTATTGAGCACCTACTATATGCCAGGCATCATGGCATGGAGGATAGGTTCTTGCAGGCCAACAACGACGATAACAACAACCACAACAAGAGAAAATACAGAATGCTTAGTGTGTGCCACTCCTCAGTACCAAGAGGTAAATATTACTATTCTTCCCCACTTTACAGGTGAGAGAGCCAAGGCACAGAGAGGTTTAGCCGCCCATGTTCACACAGCTAGGCCAGTAAACGGACAATTGCGGCTTCATTAGTGGCAGGTGATGCAGAGAAGCTCCAAGTGCAGGGCATACACTCAGGGGTCAGGTGTGGCAAAAACCTAACCTGGTTATGCACTTGCACCCACCGAATTCTAGGATTTTCCAGAGGTCGTGAAATTTAAGAACAAAAAATTATTGCTCTCAAGCAAAACTAACAAGAAGGCAGTAACAATAAAATGAAGACATGTTCATTTGAAATAGAAAAAAATGTTCAGTGTTAGAATTAGCGTGACCTTTACATGAGACTTCAGTGCTTCTGGCAAAACTCACCCCTATTTCTGGAGAAACGGCCTTTGCAGTGATGGGTTAGGACGGGTGGAAAGATGGGTGGTTGCTGAAGAGCTCTCAGGGGACCTTCTCAAGGTAGACGTGACCAGACGCGGGGAGCCCGTTTCCTCACACGTGGAAGCAGGCCCTGCAGACACAGCAGGGAGAGACCCGAGGCGGCGAGCTGCTCTGACCGGTGCTAACGTGGAATTGCACCTCCCACTGTTGCGCTAACTCTGGCAGTCGACTGTGAAGCCGTGCCAGGTTTTTTACACTGATTTTTAGAACTGAGAGGGGGCATTCGAATCTGAGTCATGTGACCAATAGTTTGAGACACTTGCAAATACACACTTTGGCTATAGCCATATGATCCCAAATCCCTCATCAGCTCTATCAATTCAGAGAAAAAAAAAAATGAACACAATGTAATACCATCCCACCCCTCCAGGTTTCATGAGGTCAAAAGAAGTCCTTTCCCCATTTTGTTTGTTAATTTATTTGGTTTTTTAGATTCCACATATAAATGAAATCATATCTTATTTGTCTTTCCCTGCCTGACTGGTTGCCACATGGGAGGGGGGTTGGGGGACTGGGTGAAAAAGGTGAAGGGATTAACAAGTACAACTTGGTAGTTACAGAATAGCCACTGTGATGTAAAGTACAGCATAGGGAATACAGTCAATAATATTGCAATAACGATGTATGGTGCCAGTGGGTACCAGATTTATTGGGGGATCACTTTGTAAGTTATATGAACGTCTAACCATGATGCCATACACCTGACACTAATACACTAGTAATGTCCATGTCAACTGTAATTGACAGAAAAAGAAAGAAGTCCTTAGATAGCTGCACTCAGCCGTTTATCCTGTTGTCATGTAGAGTCAGCTTGTGGTTGGGGTTCTGTCTTTTTGTTGATGTTCTGCTGTGGTGATCAGCTGAGAACACAGGCTCTGACGAGAGCCAAATCCTCTGGTGGTATTTTCCACACCAATTCGGGGCATGACAGACGTTCCGCTGTCAGCAAGAGCAGAAGATGGTGCCAAAAGGAAGCAGCTTGCCGAGCTGTTGGCAATGGTTCTACACTTACCTCTAGAAGAAAAGGCTTAGGCTCCAGTGTGGTTTTGCAGACCTGACTTCTTCCCAACCTTGAAGACACAATCACAGTTAACTCTTTAAGTGACAATGGGCATTTCATGAAAATATTTGATACTAAGAAATTGGGGGGCTGTGCTTTGCCAATTATTTTTGCCATTATTTTATTTATTTATTTTTAATCCTCACCTGAGGATATGTTTTTTGATTGAGAGAGAGAGAGAGAGAAAGAGAGAAAGAGAAACACCAACTGGCTGCCTCCCACATGTACCCCTACTGGGGATTAATCCCACAACCTAGGCATGTGCCCTGACAGGGAACCAAGCCTGCAACCAACTGAGCCACACCGGCCAGGGCTGTGGGCTGTTACTTTTAAGGCCACCGTCAGGCTGAGGAACAGGTAATGGGTCTAAGGTAAACTAACACACCACAGAGCTCGCTGTTCCTGCGAAGATTCACCACTTTCTCCTGATCGAGCTTCCTGTTTGTGGTTAAGCTTTTGTTTTTCCCCGGAGTTCCCCAAAAGCCCCTTCTGACTGGTTTGCCAGTGTTTCAGTTGCTTTTATGAAGGCGTGGACTCTTGCAGTTTCGTGCTCTGCTGTTGTCACTGACATCTCCTAGGCTATTTTCCTTACACGATTGTTGGCCTCTAGCCTTGCATTCTTAGAGGTTCTTTTTTTTTTAATTCTTTTTTTAAAAAAAATATAATAAGTATTACAAAGGGTATTACATATGTGTCCTTCCCCCACCCCCCGCCCTTGACAATCCCTGCCCTCCCTTACCCCCCAGTGTCTTATGTCCATTAGTTATGGTTATATGTATGCATACAAGTCCTTCGGTTGATCTCTTACTCCCCTCCCTTCTGCCCCCCAACCCTCCCTGGCCTTCACACTGCAGTTTGACAATCAGTTTGAGGCAGCTCTGCCTCTGTATCTATTATTGTTCAAAAGTTTGTAATGGTCTCTATTATCCCATG